>NC_058510.1:2409861-2709861 GCF_020382885.2 Scatophagus argus
GGGAAAAGAGGAGGAAGAAGAAGAAGAAGAAGTCTCGGGATTTATACTCAGACCTTTTTGGGGGTTTTGATTAGTGTAGAACGAGCCCCGCTTTCATGCCCCCAACATGGAAAACAATCGCTGCCACTTGGCTGAGTCCTGGGCATCCAGGCCCCCTTTGCCTCCACATGGGATGCCGCCAACATTCGCTTTTGGCAATAAAGATAGCTGAGGACAAAAGACAGACAGCAGCATCTTATTTGTAAGCAGACCCTCTTAATTTGTAGTTGTCGCTTTTTTCTTTTTTTCCCCTTTAAAGACAAGAAAATCTATAGGTGAGAAGTTGAGGAGGTATCTTTGTTTTATTGGGGAAGAAATTAACCTGTAATTAATTAAATTAAGTCTTTACTTGAGATTACTGTGATGTTTCTCTAAAGTAGATAAAACAGGAGTCAGTTTTTGTCCCAAAAGGTGAAAATTTTACTTTAGAATTTAGGGGGGATTTTTTTTGTTGGTTTTTTTTTTGAGACATACAAAATGACATCTGTTCTGCTTTTAACCTTTACAACTTTCATCTGTAAGTAAGCTAGTAACATTTAAGGTCCAGTTCTCTAGTAAAGGAACTACAGCCTCCTGATTGTCTCTCTATCGAAATGCCACGTTAAATAAAAGAAGTGTTACGGTGTCTGATGACTTTATGCTACCATCAGAAAGTTTAATCCAATAAAGTCCAATTTACAAACTCATTTATTACCAATAAAGGAGGGGAGAACCACCTGCTTCATGCCACCTTAACCTCATTTTGAGATGTGTTTTCTTTTCCCTCTCTCACTCTGTCTGTTACGTGCATGTGGCATGAATTTGGATGTCTGAGACAGAAGCCTCCTCTTCCTCTATCTCAACCACTGGTGGGAGAGAAGAAGGAGAGGAGTGTGTGTGTGTGTGTGTGTGTGTGTAATGGGGGGGATTGACCCAGGAATCTGGAGTTTTTGGAATGAGAGTTCAAAGGAACTCCCCGCAGCCTATATAAACCACCCTCAATTGGCACAAAGAGGAAACTCAATTTGCAGGGAGCTGCGCTGTATACTTTTTATAGAGGAACTTTTAGTCATTAGGCCATATACTCCATCTTGAGCCAGGCAACGCGGCAGGAGGCCTCAACGTGCTTCTTCTACAAAAAAGCACGACAGAAACCCCCCCACCCCTACCCCTCCACTCCACAGAAGAGAAAATTCTCTTAACGAGAGCCCAGTTAGTTCCTGTGTCTTCAGATGGTGTCCTGTTTGTTCAGCAAAGCAGGGGGATCTGTGTGTTAACCCTTCCACAATGAAATCTGCTTAGAAGGTGTAATCCTATCTAGTATGCATGTAGCAGTCTTCAGGCGGGGCTGTGCAGGAAAAACAGCCAAAGATGCTGTATCAAATTAAACATATGTGTAGAAAAAAAAACACACTCTTTTGGGCAACAATCAGTGTGCATTGAAAGAGAATGAATTTCTTCTGAAAATCTACTTTAAGGTTGTCATTTTCATTTTAGTCAAATGGGATTTGAGAACAAAACGCACTTTGAAAGTGACAAAAACAGACCCAATAGGTGAGCTGTTTAAATTATTCACTGTGCATGCTGTAGGACTTACTGTAGGTTTATTTTAAATATTATTTATCTTCATTTATGGCATGAAAAAGAAAGCAAAAAAGCATATATGCAGTCAGTTTTGAAATTAGCCATATTTGTATTGTTTGAAGGAATTTCATTATTTAAAATAGCTGAAAATAAACAGAAAAACATGTGACGAGGGTGAGAATATGACATTTATCACCTTATTGTACAGTTCGTCCAGGTTTTAATGCAGACCTGCCGCCTCCACCTCCAGCTCTGGACATTTCACTTTTTTCCCTTCCCATGGAAACAGCATAAAAGAGAGAGGCCATTTATTTGTTGACAGACTTTCATTTCTGTTTTTTTTTTTTAAACCACACATTTGCACATTTGCGACGTCTTGGGAATGTTGTCAAAAGGCAAAACAAATTCCATCCAAGCTGACTGTCATTCATTCATTGTTTGTCTTTATTTAGTCAGTCAGTACGTGTTTCTTTCTGTCAGAACCGTGTATGTTGGGTGTAAATAAGTCGCTTTGTGTTGTGGTGTCTAGTCTTTGTTGGTTGCGATAATTTTCAGACCATTTTAGGACTCCATCCAAATATCATTTTTCATAATCTCCACCTCGCCTTGTCCACCTGGGTTCTTGCTAACCTTTGTGAACTCTGACCTTACCACACAGCCCTTGCCAGCCATCATATTTGTCTCTTTGTGTCCTTTGTTGCCCTTCTCTCCCCCATTCTCCCCCCTTCACTATATATGGCAGATTAATGACAGCTAATAATATCTGATGTTCCTGGACATTGTGTCCGGTAATGAGATGCATTCCCAATGGGTAGGCAAGGTGTCACCACTAACAAATTCACCGTCGCTGTGTGCAATTAGCCTGTAAAAAGGGTGGAAAAATACACTAAATCAGTATCGGCCAAGATGGATGAAGCGTGCCGAAAGAAAAATACCCCTTTGTTACCAAACACCCAACACGGAGGAAGAGAGGGAGAGGGAGAGAAAAAATGTCTCCTTTCCTCCTCCACATCTTTCTCCTGGAGGAGATGTGGACAGGTTACCTTTATGGAAACATTATTCCTTGACTGCTCCCTGGCAGGAGTTCATTACAGCTCAGCCTAACGTTGAAATATTCTCTGCAAAATGTCAGCATATGTAAATGAGGACTCAGCCCTCATTCGCGTGTCATGTTTTGTTAAAAGTTGTTGCAACCTTTCTTTTCCTACTTATTTCTGGCTTTCCTTTGCCCCCTCCTCATCACCGGGGAGTCGGTTCGCTTCCAAAATGATCATATTCAAACAACTTATGAAATGAAAAGACACATAAGAACATAATGTTTGACATAAAGGAGAGCCTGTGTGATTTGATCATTTAATAGTGTAAATGAGTTAGGCATCACTCTTTTATTAAAGCCGCTGACACCTCAGTTTGAATGTGATTTTCAGTCTGTTTTAAAGAAGCTCAAACACCAAATAATCGATTTTCTGTGTTATGTGGCTGTATTTATATCTGTACTAGTGGGCCATATTAAATCATGTTCAACAGCATCGATCCCTCAGGGCAGTTTAAATATTAGTGAGCATTAAATCAATATCAATGCAGGCTGTTGTTACACTCTAAGGATGCTGGCATGATTCGACATTTATGCAAAACAACAGCTAAACTCTGGCATAATGTCTTGGCTGGTGCCGTCCTCACTGCACAGGCCCTGTGGCTACTCCAAATGATGAGAATGGATAGAGCCTCCATTCACAGCCACCCATGTGTGCCCAGTAGCTCTGAGCCCCGACTAGTCCACCAGTCGCGTGACAGCTAGCACAACTCAGACCGAGTGGCTAATGCTACGCTAATGCTGAAACACCACGAGTTAGAAGCTCGCGGTGTCTGTGCTGATGCTGTTTTTTCTTAACTTTGCAAATCTGAGGCAGACTGAGATGCAGAGCCAAATGGTAAATAATTTCCCACTTTGGGGGTGTCTGCTTAGCTTATGTTGCTTCCCGTTGTAGCATTGTCAAAAATTCATTTTACAGAGGGGTACAGAAGATGCCAACTAGTTCTCCTGGAGCCATGAGGAAAGGGGAATTGGGCGCATTGTGCTTCTGAAAAGAATGCTCCACTACTCCCATATTCAGCAGCCGGCTCACTGCTCTGCTTTGTGCCCCTACTGTACCCGCATGAACGGGCTGAATCTGTGGGGGCTCGATCAGCCTAATGAAAATTACATTCACACCCGCGCCACTGCTGCCTATACAGCCTACATTATGCAACAGATGAGCACTGGGGCCAGGGTGTCTAAGTTTGATAGCATTTCTTGAGCAGGATCAAACTGGAAGCGCGGGAGGAGTGTTGGCAGTGATGTGAATTTGATGAGTTCAACAGTAAAAATATTCACTTTTCACGTATAATGAGGATGAGAAACAGGTCGGCGCTGGGTGGATTTTGGGAGACTTTTTTGGGGAGGGGGAGGATTTTCTTTGCAATATCATTACGAGGGGTAAAATTGATATAAAAATGAACTTTTTGGAATAATTGACTCTGTGCTCATAACGAGAGGGGATCCCGTCATTTGTTATGAGCCAAATGTATGCTACAATATAGGAAATCCAGTTAGGAGAAAAGTGATGAGTTTCAGGAAGGCACTGAAATCTACATGCAAATGCATAATAATCACACATCTACAATATTGCGGTGTTAAGAAAAAAATACCTTGAATTCAATTATCATGTGGGCTGGAATAATCATAATGTTATTGGAAACTCAATTATGGAGGCAAGCCATGTCTGGAAATTAGCTGAACTTAGCTAAGGCAAGTCAGCCCCTTGAATTCATCAAGTATGGATTATCACAATATTACATGTTCACTTTGATTCTGCTGTCCAAAGACAAACATTCACAGTCACTGCTGCATACTCCCCACGTTTGTTTTATTCATGAACTGCGCTCTGATCTATTATACATACAAAACTGATTCTATGCTGATCGCCTCAGGCTAAGAGGCTCAGACATAGAATTAATTATATTATATACACATGCATGATAATTGTGTACGATGCGGTCAAACACAGAGGTATTTCTCTATGTGTGATTACCATTGTTGCTTCAGCGGCAATTATTTTCATTATTGTTGCTAATATTGTTAATGTTATTGTTTTCTCATTACAGCATTTCTCTGGGGCTTATTTTAAGATATTAGGATGTATGTGACCGCTACTCTGGAATAAATCATGCCATTGGCTGACGAGGCCCATGACATTAATACATAAACGGCACGCTCATATAGCAAGAAAATTACTTTGAAATTAAACACCAGGCTAGCACAGGTCGGGCACAGGAAATAGAGATAAGGGTGCTAATTCATTAAAAAATATTAATGAAATATCCCCCTCTACACAGTGTGCATGGAGACAACCATACTTTTGAATATTGCAACATTAAAAGTATTTCCTCTGGCTGATATGAAGGCTAGATCTTCCTTTATTATTGTTATTGGTTGATACTCTCTTCTCCATGCCTCAGCATGATTGAAAATATCATTTCCACTTGGTACCGGGAGAATCATGCATGGTTTGGTTATCGAATTCCAACACACACTGCAAAGCCCAATATGATTCCACCCCAAGATTGTCCAAAGACATTCGCAGTGAAAACAGTGGGTTTATGCAGAGTTTGGTTTGGACATTCAGAGGTCAATTGCATGCCTGGATGGCATTTCTAACAAATGTATTTAGGCGTGGACTGTGGGAAACGGTGTGAGGAACTCCACTGATATATGCACAGATCTATTGACAACGTGAGTGCATCTGTAGTAGGAGGAAGTTTGTGTATGTACACTGAAGACAAAGCATGTTGTGTTTGTACTGTGACTCAAAAATTCAAAATTTTACTCACCTTTCCAGTACTTTTAATTCAGATCACCTGGCATCAACTGAGAGCTGTTTTATTAGCTTGGAAGATAAGAGTAGAAAAAGAAAATGAAGTGTTGTAATTTCTTTTTTTTTTCCCCTGGAGTTCGGCATCAATGACTCTGGTATTTTATGTCTCCTCGTCTGTGTGTGCGTGTGTGTGTTTGTGTTTCTGTCAATTTGAACTTCCATAGTCCCTTTCAGTTCACTCTGTCGCCAGCCGTCGCCCTGTTCCTCCTGCACTGCTGCCTGCCACGGCTGAGCTGAGGAACATGCAGCCTCGCTCCAAGACGACTTCAATCCCCCTATTATCAGGAGAGCGCACATTGCCGCTCACAAGGGTTTAATTTATTTGTGCCTGTTTCAGCCCAAGATTAAAGTTTAATTGGCGCTGACTGGCAGCTCCCAAGTTTTGACTAATTCTCCTTATCGGGAATCCTTACCGAGTAGCTGTGGGCAATGTGAGGCCTGCCTGCCTGCCTGCCTGCCTGCCTGCCTGTGTGCGTGGCAGCAGTGCCCACACACACACACACTCACACACACACACACACACACAGAGGCACACATGCAGTCAACATAGTAATCCCTTATTTTAATTGGTCGATACATTGAGTACCTGTGACTACATGCTTATTTGAGTTGTGTGTTTTCTAGGTGTGTGGATGCAATTATGCATGTTTGGGTTTGTGTGTTTGTGTTTGTTTGAGTGGTAATACATGTGTTAGCTCCATTTCTCCTTGGCAAGGTCCCCAAAAGCTTGTGGATTGTTGGGTAATTAGACATGCATCATATTATTTACTCCAGACTTTATAATTGATTTGTAAAGGTGGAACCATCATGCGACAGTGCAGGCCGCTCTTGTTTTTCTGAAAACAAGAAGCCGAGGTTTTATGACTTCAGCTGTGTATATCAATGTACACATTTGCAAGTGAAATTCCTCAGTCAGTGTCGCAAACATGAGAGAAGAAAAATACTGGGTGAAAAAAAAAAAACAACAACAACACTGGATTGTGGGTAGATGCGGCTTGTCTGCCATGTTTTCCGTGAAACGTTCTAGCATAAATCATTATAAAGTGCATTACCGTAGAGGGATCGCATTTCCATAAGTGCGTGTTTATGCCAGAGTGATACACAAGCGTAAATAACACTGATAATCTGTGTTTGATCAGCCAAATCTGAGTCTGAGGGTGCAATCATTTGTGACCTGTAATATTAGTGGCAGCTATTAAAAGCTGTGGAGGATTTGCAAAGCTTCATTTAGTCCGTCGGGGAGATGTGCGTGAAATAGAGTTCCTTTGCTCGTAACTAATGTCTCTAATTCTAATGAGCGGAGCCTCTGTGTTGCAGCTCCATGCTCCTAAACTGGGAAGCACTGGATTAAGAGAGTTCTCACGAGGGCAAATGGACCCGAGTTCAAAGTCACTGGCTTTGATCGGGCATGCAGATGTGCACACTGGCACAAAAGCATGTAACAAATGATTCTACTGATGTACTTTTGGTTGAACACACTCTCAATTTCATCCCATTAAAATGATTATGATGAACTAGAAGAGTTTACAGAATTCGCCACAGCACATTTAGGCACGTTTGAATATATGACTTCAACACTTTTCTGACAAGAGTGACGTTCATAATGTGTCCGTGTTCACCAGAAAAGCTTTGGCAGTAAACACAACACAAGTTGCGAGTCCTCTACCGAATCCCAAGTGTTTGGGAGGATTCAAATAAATGAACTCAAAAGAAAACAACTGAGAAAGCCTGGGAAAGGAGTAAGATATGAAAGAAGGAAGTGAGGAGGGTGAACGGGAAGGAAAATGAGTATGTGCACCTACTGTGCATGCAGGAAGGGTGAAAAGGAAAGGAAGGTGACTGAGTCGTCCTGGCCAGTTGAAAGCAGTTTCTCGCCTGCCAACAGCAAATCTGGGGTAACGCCAAACTCACAGGTAGCATGAGCACAGTGTCCAGCTGGAGACTGCAGGCTCCCCTTTAATGCAAATCATGTGTTAGCGCACCCTCCATCAGCATATTAATAAGCTGTGCAGTGAAACACGCCATCGATTTGTGTTTCAGTGTCTTACAACAACAGACATTTTAGATGCTGAATTGCTTTCTGGCACATAAGGAAACATGGATACCACACTGCTTACATATGAAGCTACACCAGGAGGCAGTTAGCTTAGCTTAAGAGCGGAAGCTGGGGTTAAAACATCACCTGGCTCTGTTTAAACATAAATATGTAATAAATTAACAAGATATAACATGTTCATTAAGCTTCAGAAGTGTGAACCTTTGGACAAAGCCAGGCCAGCTGCTTCCCAAGTTTTTCTGTGTAAAGCTAAGCTAATGCCCCTTAAATAACGTGTCTTTCTTGCTACCTGTAATTTGAGTGCACTGTTGTGAAAATTTCACACATAAATCACCACTGACTGATTTCTGCTCCATCCATCGTTTTGTCGGACGAAACAGACAGCTTGTTGGATTGTAGAAGAAGGCACTTGTGAATGATGGTTTGCATGGTGTTTGCTAAAATGGCCCTGGAGCATCACACATCCATACAGGAAAAGAAAGAGAGAGCCAGGACACACACACACACACGCACGCACACACACACGCACAGGGATATTCACCCTTTTGGACTTGGTGAGATTCTTAGCTGGGAGTCATCATTTGGAGCTGTGGGATGAGACGGGAAAGGTGTGCGTCTGCTATGTGTGTGTTTGTTCGCGCATGTGTGTGTGTGTGTGTGTGTCAAGGCTGTAAGTGTGAAGGGCTGTCAGTGCGTTGAGATGGGAGAGGCTGTCCCTAATGAATCCCTCAGGTCTGAGGGTCCTTCATTGACGGCTGCTAATTTCACCTGACACTGCTTGAGCCGCCGCTGAGGACGGCCTGGCAACCAATCGGCATGCATCAGTCTCAATCAGGAGAAGATGCCCCATACACACACACACACACACACACGCACACACACACATGCAAAGACACGATTTAATACAGGGTCAAGACTTGTATCATTGTTTCCACAACTCTTAACCCCAAGGAGAGCACCTGATGCTGACTGGAGGATTTGCTGAGTCTAACGCCACCTAACCTCCAGGCGCTAAATACTGTTCTGTCACATGTGCCACACCTGAGGTCGAGAGCGATCAGCTCTGGAGAAACACACCGATACAACACTCAGGGCCTCTTCTCTGAAGCAGCTCTGGATGACATCATCTTGGCTCATTGCCACCTTCTGCATGCTTCATGACAACTCCTCTAAAAGATTGCGTTTGCCACCTGAGGAGTGGCAGAGTGGATTCCTCTCAAGCTGAAGTCAAGCAGCACCAAACAAACAGCACCCAGTAGACAGATGGCGTCACGCCGCTGAGCTGAAGCGCAGCCAAGTAACGTGGGTTGCCAGTTATGGTATAACACCTTCTATAAAAAGAAAGGTGAGTTCACGCATGTTGAGGCTTTTAATAGTTTTAACAGTCGCATGTTTGCATGTCCTTCAGTTTAAAGGCGGTTTCTGTAACTTGGCAGGAGAAAGTACACTCTTGTGTGCAGCAGAGACACATGTTGGCAGTCTCTGCCGGTCAGCTGTGCAGCAATAACTCAACGAGAGTCTCTTTAATTCATAAATGTGACAAATGCCCAACCATCTTCTGCCTTCATCTTCCTCCCACTGGTCCTTTTATTTAGCCTTTTTTCTTCCAAGGTCGTTACTCCGGGGCACAAAAAATATTTCCTTCTGCCATCCAGTGTCGAGTTATGATGAACAAATTGTGAGGCGAGAGTTGTTTACAGGAGGAAACAAAACAAGAAACTATGTTGAAAAATGGGCGCCGCAGTTAGTTTTCACTAAACAATTAATGTTGCTTGCGGTGGGCAAAAGCGCTCGCGGCCAAAACCCATCTCTCGTCCTTCTCAGCCCGCATGTGAAGCCGACGTCGCGGGTTTCTCACTGTGTCAAGAAAGAACATATTCAAATGTGTATGGCTATTAAATGTTAATTTGCACAACAGATGAATGTCAAGTGTGGTGCTTCATCAACAAAATGCCCCCCTGTTTTAGTATGCAAAGAGCGGGGCTTCACCACGCCGAATGAGCTCCGGCATTAACAAGCCCCACACAGATTTCTTTTTAAGCTTTTAAAAAGTTTGAGCTTGTACTTTGTCAACACTTCAACGCTTCTCATTCATACAGGAGCCACAGACAAACAGAAGGCAGCTCTGGTGTTTTGTTTTTTTTCGGGGCTTATATTTAACATTTGAACAGGGGCTATCAAAACATTCTGCTGTGCCACTTGTATGAGCTTAAGGCTTCTCTGTATCACTAATGTTTGGGACTTAATCTTGAGCAAACAGCTCGGATTGGCCGCAGACCAGCGGTGACTAATGTGGTCGCTCACCAGGTGTACCACACGGCACAAAGCTGAAGAGTGTTGAGTCGTTATTGACAAATGTGACTGAGCAAAATCAAGCAAAACATTTTAATGCAGCCAGCTCAGAGTGCTGATAGATGGAGATTATCACAGCACTCATGAACAGCTGAAGCTCTCAACACATGGTTGAGAATTTCAAATCCAAACTCAAACAAAGCGTGGGATTCACTGATGCCCTATGGAGGCCTTGAATACTTACTCTCCTACTGTCCTACTTTTAAATCATTCATATTATAATAGAGTTTTTACAAGCTCTGTGAAGCTTCTTAAAATGTTGAAATCATTGTGTAGATATAAATCCAGCTCTATTTCACAACATGCAGGTATTTGCCCAAACATATTTTCATATTTTTAGGCTCCTGCCTTTAAGCGTAACTCAGGCATGAAGCCTTGTCCAGTGGTGAGTCAGCCCTCCTCCTCTATCATACACGCACTAAAGTGCTCCTGTCACTGGCGCTCACATGGCTTCCAAAGCGTACGCACCTGACAGCTTCTCCCTACCACGTCTGCGACGGAGACGCGCTCGCACCCGAGATGCTGAAACGGAGGCCGAGGGAGGAAAACGGTCTCCTGCGCGCCACACCGGAGCTTGAGCTGATGTTGCCTGACACGGTCAAAACAAAGCTCGGTGTTCCTTCGCCCGCTCCGTTAAGCATCAAGGCTGGGGTGTCAGGCCTTACCTGCTTCCTGTTTGAAGGCTCCACGGAAAGCTGTTGTGACGACGCCACCTGGTCAGTGTCAGCAGAAGTCAGCATGCACAGGAGAAAGGGAGACCTGGAAGAAAGGCACACTGTATCCTCTTACACTCCTACTGTACTGTATTGCTTCAGGAAACTGCTGTTCATTTTCACAAATGTTGATTATTTGGTTCTGGAAGAGCAACGTGCTGTACTGCTGGCCTGCTAGACTGTCTCAAACACTGACCTCTGCACTTAATTCAGACAATGATGGTATTTAACTCTTGCATCCACTCTAAACCACTCTGGATAAGAGTATCAAATAAATGCTTACTTCTTTGGCACTATTTATTATTTATATGATAATGTGCACCTGGACTAAAGGGCCTTTGGTTTTGGGACACACATTAGAGGTAAAGCCCTGAAAAGATTCATTCATCCTCTGGCCCTGCAGCTTATGTTTTTTGGCTGCATTGTTGTCAAATGGTTGCACACTGAGGCTGCAGAGCCATGTAATGCCTTCAGGGGCTTTATTTTTTTATTTTTTTATTTATTTTTTCTTATTCATTGAGCTACTGGTGCATTTTAAGAAGTTACACACATAAAATGTATTCGTTGTGTCAGCCTACTATTTATTGATCACTAAAGTTGTGCCACATGCTAGCATTTTGTACAGAATAATAATAAGACTTCAGGCCTTGGATAGGAGCAGGCTTAATGTAAACCATGCAAACATGTGGACGATTCGAGGCACAGAAATGTAAAGTGTCAACCTGTGGTGTTTTTGAAGAAAGTGAAATATTATAAAACAAGTCTTTCATGTCTCCTGGCAGCGCTGCTGTTTCCTGTGCATCATTTTGCGACTGAAACAAGTCCGCGAAGCTGCTCGTTGAGCTGCAGCATCTGCAGTAAATCTGCATCCATTTCGAGGATATCAGAATCGTAACAATTGCAGCGTGATAAAAAAAAAATTACATAAATAGGGCAGTGCAACAGAAGTGCAACAGAGATGGAGGAGCAGAATGCTTGTGTGTGTGTTTTTCAGCCTTCCCCCAAATTGAGGCCACACTTTTAAGGTCAGCAGAGTGCGAGGAAGTGCAGCGGGTTGCAGAATGTTGCTGGCACTTAGCTTGGCGCACTTGTGAACCTCGTGGACGTCTGTGGCAAGGTCACCGCGGGAAGCATAAATGGGAGTTGATGGCTCCGTTGTTCCGTGTCATCCGCCGTGCTCTCCACCATACTATTCGGGGACGGCACAGCCGAGCGCAGCTGACATCACGCACATATATACACAAAGGAGGCAGGCGGTATTTAAAAAGCGTGGCAAAAATAGAGCTCAACCTGACATTATTAAGACACAAGCTTCAGTTAGCCCACACAATGTGATGAGGGGACATAATTGATGCATTTCCTGTCCGGGAGAGCTTTTCATGCTGGACCACACAAACACACGTCCTCATCTGACTGCATGTCAGTGGAAATTTGTTGTCAGTATTTGTTGGCTATTTTCCCCCATTTTTTTTTAATGGAAAGGGATAATGGAAATTCAAGATGAGAGGCCAGAGTGGTCCTGATGCTCTGCTCACCCTTTTTCCACTCAAGACTTTTTTTCTCCTCCTCTGCGAATGCATTGTTTTACTGCAAATTATAACCATAAAAAAGCCTCTGATCCCCCATTCTGTTAAATTAATAGAATTACGCAAAAAATGTAATGATAGCAATTAAGTCTTGAAAATGCAAATTTTATAGTCAAGGACGATTACCTCATTTATAGCATGTGCTGGAATGATGCCAGACGAAGGTAATTTAGATCCGGGTTGCTCACGGTTACATCATGATGAATATGAGACGAGCGGGGCCTCATCACGCACCTCCAGTCGCCCAACTCTCAATCAAATGGAGAGGTGGGGGCGGAGTTAAGGGGAATGAGCAACATGAGTGCTGTCAGGGACGGCTCTTCCCTCCGCAGCGAAGGAAGACATACATCAGGACTAAATGTGACTGAAGGAGTTGGGGGAACAAATCTGCAGGTGTTCTCCGAAAGCCGTGAGCGCTCGGACCCTTTAAAGGAGAGCAAAGGCCACTTCTGCGCTGGCCATAAGCTTCGAAGGGCCTGCTCTTGACTTGTGTGACTTCACAAATGTTATGCATTCCAACAACTTCTCGATGGAGCGAAAACGTAATGCGTTTTACGACGAACGATGACATTTTCGAGCGAAACACGGCTTTGATGGAAGCCTCTCAGGGCGACACTGTGTCGCCTCCTTCAGCGTGCCCCGTTAACCTCACAATGTTCATTGCCTGAGATTAAGAATTCACATGAAAACTCTACGCCCATGTGACATTTAAAAGCAAGGATTTTTAAAGCGTAACTGCGTTTGGCTGAGTAAAATACTCACGTTAGTTAATTATTCGAGAAAGGCTGCTGTAATGGCATGAATATTTTATGGGGGTCTGCCTGGTGCCATGATCTCTAATAGCTTAACATTTCACTTTAGCACTCCCTCCATGCTAATACACTCTTCTAATCAACAACTGTTTTACATGCTGGTGTATGTTGTCACAGGGTCTAAATGCAGGGCGCTTTTTGTTCCCCACCTCGCTGTCTGTATATCATCACAAAAAAATCACCAGGAAGTAGGACCATTTATTTATCTAAACCTTTCCAGTGAGCTGACATCCTGATGCGGATTGGACATTCCCCACCAATCAGTCATATAATGTTTTCAGATATTATCTGATTTAGCTTGATTTCACCTCCGGGAGGATTTAATAGTGGAAAAAGCGCTGAGATAAAATGAAAGGAAATAGCACAAGTATCCCTCTTGTTTCTTTTAAAACTGGAAGGCCATTTAACTAACATTTCGCTCAGGTCTGGCTATTACACAGTCTATTGACACACATTGCAGCCGAGCTTGGACTCTCTCTCAACCCCATCCATCGGTCACACAGATTGTCCCCTGGTAGGCAGAGGCCTGCAACATTAATGGAAATGGGGCGATGCTGGGAGCATAGAGCCTGGAGAAGCCTGGATGATCCCTCAGGCCATGGCTGCCACGGGATGAAATAGAGAGACTATTACAGCGGAGTTGTAAAGCCCCACACGCTCCACGCACTATCATAATAGAATATTGATTCTATCAGATGCCAGGCCCCGGCCTGTCCCCGCAATGAAGAAAAGAGCACTAAAGGTCATTGTGTAAAAGAACAGAGTGGGGGGAGAGGGAGACAGAAGAGCAGAGAGGCAGGGAGGAACAGAACAGTGGACAGGGAAGAAAGAGGGGGCTGTTGTGATGCTGTATTTCTGTAATAATGGAATGTATCACACTGTTAGGCCGTACAGCAAGACTACTGGAAGAAGTAAAAGGACAAGTAGAAACGATTTCAATACTGTATGAATAAAGTTGAACCAATCTTAACACATTACTGCGGTTCAATTAAACTATCTTTCTTTTTCTCCCTTTTGTTTCGTTCTTTCTTTTTTTGCATTGCCGCATCTGTCTCCACAGCCATAAGTAACAAGGAAGCAATTTCAACCATTAATTGTTGATCAAGGCGGTTGGGAAAAGCGCCAAAGGAAAAGGATGACAAATAAGCGCCCACCACGCGAACAGCAGTACAAATTACACCACAAGCAGGAGACGTTTATGCTTGATTGGAGCAATTTAATGTTTTCTTACAAAAAAAAGCTCGCAAATCCTGGGAGGACAGTTAAGGAAATGACTTTTTAATCATCCAAAGAGCCGCTGTGCCTTGTCTCTCCTGATGGCCCCATATTGAAGACTTAGAGCCATTAGGAGGAGGAGATCATTGGTGGAGGCCTTTCTTAGCAACAGTTGGACTGACGTTACTTAAACAGGCGACTTTTTAAGGTGCGTCTGGTCCAGAGAGAGGACAGCGAGGTAGAAATGGGGATGCAACCGTGAAAACATCTGATGCAGGCTTTTCAATGATGATCATTTTTAATTTCATTTAGATGAATAGATTAAATGAAACGTTCTGCTTATTGCATATACAAACATCAAGAAGAAATTGTGCAAAAAACAAACAAACAAAACAGAGGGAGCATACGTGTGTTATCATTAAAAGTTTTAATCGTGACTCTAAACGCTTTTAAAAGAGGCCCAAGTTATACTTTAGTGAAATAACAGTCTGTCTGCCTCCATCACACTCTGTCACCAAGTCAGGGGAGGCACATTGTTAACAATGCCAGAGTCACATGCACACTACATTAGGAAATTGACTAATCTTTGCTGTGACATTATGGCCTGTACAAACTTCATGATGAATTCTGTTTTTCCAGGCCTCATGGAAAATATATTCATGAAATTTCAATGTCCGATGAAACAAGTCATCTTTTAACCAGAGCTTGACTGTGACATACCATTCCTCATTTCTATTCCGAGCAAGGCTTTATTTTAGTCAAATAAATATTCATTTGTCTTGTTGCATTTCTTCTTCTTCTTCTTTTTTTCCCCCCACTTCACACACAGCCCTGGTAATTGAACAGTAGTTGTCGAGGGCCCCGGCAAATGAAACTGCCATTGTAGCATCAAAAATAATCAATTTGATGAGTCTTGTATATACTCCCATACTCAAAGTAATGTGATATTGATTTGGAGCTCTGATATAGTACTCCTCTTCTGCACCAGAATCATTATTGGCTTTTGACAAATTCCAGCACAATCTTTTATCCCCCGCCTCCCCTCGCGCTCTGCCCGGCCACCTCTTTTTTCTCTCCGAGCACCGAAAGCCCTCAGCAGCCTGACTATGTGTGTGTGTTTATAACACACTTGGACAATAAAAGGCTCTTTCCTTTATTGCTAAACAACAGCAGGAATACAATTTGCCCCGATCAGTCTGCATCAAACCATTTCACACGCAACTCAATTTGCATCTAAAAGACATGCAATTTCATATAGTATGCCTCTCTCCCTCTCTCTTCCTTTTACCTACACACACACACACACACGCATGCACACATGTGTACCTTTAAGTTATTATGTTTCATAGTGTTGTGAGGCATTGTGGATGGTAGCTCTGAAAATCTAATACATTATTTAAATCCAAATCACCCGCCCCTGTCCGGCCATGTTATAGATGACAATAATGCTGCCTCTCTCTCTCTCTCTTTTCCTGTGATGGATGCATGGACGGATGGACAGATGGATGAAATTCAGGTGCCGTGAGACAGATGAATAAAAAGAAGGGAAGAGTGGGATAGATGAATGATGGAAGGAGGTGGAGGGGAAGAGAAGGCGGCCACAGAGGAAAAAGATGGAAAGATGGCAGGCCTCAACAACAGGCCAGTCTGTATTGATTAGTGTGTGTAATAAAGAAAGTGAGACACTTGGCCCCAGAGAGGACATGGTTCACTTGGTGTCTGCTTTAACAAGGAGTGTGTGTGTATGTATGTGTGAGCTACTGTATGTGTGTGTGTGTTTGAGATCTAAAGCCACTAAATATGCCGATGCATGCATTTCACACACAGAACTGCCTATGGGTGCCTAAAGAAATGGATAAATGAGAAGGTACACGTGTGTGCAAGCCTGTGCACCTGCGTGTGTGTCTGTTTGTATGTGTCAGAACATGTTCAGTGCATGGAAGCGTGTGTGCATGCTGCAGGCTGCATGTGCCGTGCAAGAAAACACCTCACACATACAAAAGGGGCCTGCTCATGGAAAAATCAATAAGCTGGTGATAGAAATATGCTAGAATGTTCTGTAGGTGAGAGATTGATCTGAGCTCCACAGAGGGTCCGTTCAAAAACCAAATAATGGTTAGAGGCCGGCGACCTCCAGATCTCCACAGAAAACAATAATTATAACCACACTGCGTATGTCTGGGCTAAGCATAAAGGCCACGGTCAATGAAGGCTAAATGCTAACACTGCAAAGGTGGTGGCTCAGCATTCAGAAAAAGGGAAGCTTTCAACAATAATTAGAGCCACAATATAATTGTCAAGACTGATGTTTTAAAAATCAGATTTCCTCTACATCTTGAGGCACACGTCTCGCCATGCAGGTACTTTGGTTTGATAATGCAGTTCCATTTGTGTTGCACAAAACATCAGATGACAACATCAATGACAATTTTCATATATATTTCATATAAGCTGTTCTTTGGCTCTGCAGTAACTGAACATTCATTCAGATTAGCAGGTGTGCATGTTTTCTACCATCCATGTTAGCACCTTAGCTAACGTCAGACTGAAACCTGCAATATGTCAAATGCATAACGTACACCTCAGCCCACAGATCCATAGGCTGCCTTGGCATTATTGCTGGTGATGTCTGTGTCCAGCTCTGTCCTGGCAGGTGCATTAAGGCAATCTGTCTGTGTGGAAAACAACCAGGACTGACTGAGCAGAGACAGCCAAGCCGAGAGACAGCTAACTGTGTCCAGCCCTCATCATCCGGAATAGCCTAATGAAAATACAGTCTCTCAACTACATTTTGTCATTTTATTCAATTACGCTACAGGAGGAAAAGGTTTCCATGCTGGGCTGGTCTATTATAAGTGTTTGGTTAAAAATATGATATTAAAATGCCCAAGTCAAAAAATACTAGTAGTTCTTCATAATCCCAAGGGAAAATGTACTAACATGAAAATTGGTCTTTTTTTTTCCCAAAGGCTGGACGGGTTAACAGAACATCCTGATATTACTAAACCAGCCTATCATCTCAACACAGCCGCAGTTTGAGTGATGAGTCTCCTACAGGAACCAACAGCTGTATGTGCAAATCATGCATATAAATCAATTACCGGGGCCCTATGTACTTTAAACGCACCCATTAATTAAGCAATGTCAGACACAATGAACCGTGAAGTTCATTACATTTTTAGCATTCAAACCCAGGATTATTTGAAGAGTGCATGAGAGAGGGAGACGGGTTTACCTAATGATTAGCCCCATAGCTCAATGTCAGGCAGATGCCGGTGGAAATTTCAGGAAGGCTGTTGCAAGAGGAGACAGAACGGCAGCGAGCTGTCTCAGCAATCTACAAAACACAAAAAGGCTGATCAAAAAGGAAAGCAGGGAACAACAACAACAACTATGTGATCCGTGCTGGCTGTGCCTGCTTCTGAACTTTCAACTCAGACTCTCACACAACCAACCATACAAGTTCTACCCGGCGGACTGATGGGAGTCAAATTTTCTTAACAACCTCGCTTTGCGTTTTCTCAGTTCCTGAGTGCGCAGTGACGTCTTATGTGTGTCAGTTTCTCCTCAACAGCACACGCATCATTCAGCCACAAACGTAAGCATTCTGTGACTAGTGATGTGTGTGTGTGTGTGTGTGCACAATATATATAGATATATATATTTACATCAGCGCTAAGACAAACAGTGCATTTTTATTTCTCTGCCAAACGTGTCTGAAGAATTGTCCCAATTCTTAAAAGTGAGGTGAAGACACTGGAGGTACAAGATTCTCTATCAGAGAGAGGCGTGTGTGTGCGTGTGTGTGTGTGTGTGTGTGTGTGTGTGTGTGTGAGAGAGAGAGAGAGAGAGAGAGAGAGACCTCCGCCTTGCTTCATGCCAGGCTGCAGTTTGGTTCAAGTTGCTGTGAGATGACAGGAGAGGTTTGGGTGTGGGGGCGCAGAGAGAAGAAGCTGGGCCCAGCTGCCTGGCATTAAGCAATGACCTCTGCATAATGAAAGATGGCGACAACATTTCCCACTCATTACAAGGTTCCACACTGTGACAAGATTTGCATATTCATATATTTTTCCCTCCACCCCCACCCCGTTTTTTCACCACAAATTATTTTTTTTTCCTGTGAGCAGGACATCTGCCTCCCTGACACCGCTCTGGAAGAGGGAAAATAAATAAATATGTGTGCAGAGAGGCACATGATCCATCCAGATGCCACAGAAATATGGCACGATGTTGACATCTCCGCACACCCCAACCGTGTGTGTTTTCCACGGTTTAAGCACCAGGAAATCATGTTAGGGGTCAGTGGAGAAGAATGCAGCTTGGGCAGAACAACCTGACGGAGGTCTGGAATGTATGTCTGCTTTGCATATTATTTTCTACCACAGTGACATAAATGCCACCGTAACACTGGTGTCGCAGGTTATGCATATTTGGGGAGAACTAAAATTCATATCTTAGAGGAGAGGATCCGTCAGTGGGCTCCTGAGCTCTTTCACATAAAGCTGAAGAAAATAAGAAGATGTAATAATGGAGAGAACATTGAGACATATATTTATTTACAGTCCTAAAAATAGCACAAAATTTACCTCATTTTTCTTACATTTTAAAAAAGAATATCACAAAGACAGATGCTGTTTTAGTCTGGTGAACATATAAGGTACACACATTTAAGTAAGTGTACAGCCAGACTTGATGGATATTGTATTATTGGTTTTCTCTGATCAAAGGAGCATCAAAACACCTCCGCTCCGTTCAAGACGTAATTACATTTCAACATCAAACAAGAAGGCGCCATAAATGAACTTGGGTAAATAGCAAATACAGACGTGTTTGCAAAGACAGTAAATGTAAGTTTTTCATCAAAAGAAATGCTTTAAAAATGCCTTAAAAAACCATCTGAAAAAGGTTGAAAAGAAAACAACCACGCACACATACACACACACACACACACAAAGGAGCAAAAGGGGGAATTTTGAATCCCTTTTATTTAGTTGGGTAACTTTAATTCAATTGAATCAGGCTGAGCTGCACCCACCAACCGTGCCCGAAGAGTCGCCGATCTCAACGCGCAGCATAACGATCACCGCAGCACTTCTGAATACAAACTGTTTTATGTGAATACCTCAAGCTGAGGGCTACATAAATATAGAATTAGACAAAGTGTTATTTTTTTCTTTTTATGTTTTATTTTTCTCCTCTTTTCTCACTCTCCAGCAACGTCCCCAGGTTGGCTTGGCTCGAAGCAGATGCAGGCACTTACTTCAAAAAGTTGCAGCTCCCTTATGATAGCTCTGCAAAAAGGTTTTCTTTTAACTTAAATCAGCAAATGTGTGGAGCAGAGACCTAGCGGCGTGTTTCTCTCCCCCAGAAATAATTGCTCCCAGGGATCAATTTGAAATTTAAATTGTGGTGAAATGGTGTTTGTCATTAACAATCAAATATTTGAACCATTGAAATACCTTTGCCCCCCCCCTCTGTAGCTGCACCTTCTGCCCCCCACTTGGAAAATACTGCACAGGGCGTTGTTTTGACGGCGATGAACTGAAAAGCTGCCAATGCTCTCAGAAGACATTACACAAGAGAGAAACAAAAGCCAGTCATCAAGTATTATAGATTTATTTCAAAGTATTAACATATCCAGAGGACCAGGAGGAATGTTCCTGCTTTTTTAGCTGCGTTGATTTTTCTCCTCAGACCAGCATCAGCATCACGCTGCACATACAGAGGAACACAGAGAAAGTTGGGGAAAAGGAGAAGAGAAATACAGCGAGACACAGAGGTGGGAAGGTAGGACAAATGGCGAGAGACAGAAGAGCTTCCTGTCATCTCTGAGAGGCAGCATCTCTGCTTAATGTTCATTAGGGGGCTGATTGAATTGGGGGGTGTAGCGCTGTCACTGTTAATGGAGTGATCTCTAATTGGAGCACATTAGCTCCATAGGTTCTGGCTAGTGTCAAAGGCAGACAGAAGGAAAGGATGAGTCTGACACATCCTGCCAGCGCTGACTCTACTCCAAAATAAACAAAATGTCATTATCTGTCGCCAGTCGACGGCTTCCCCATAAACTTATGCAAAAAATGTTGTGCTTTCATCAGTTTATATCACGGATGGACTGATAAATGTGAAAATAACATCCATTTTTTAAAGTTTTTTCTTCCTTTTATGGGGATCGGAGCTCAGAGGATCAGAAACAGAGCTCCATGTGCACTGGGCCCCGGGGCCACGGCTGTGATGGTTTAAACATGGAGGTGAGGAGCAACTTCAAGGCCAAAGTAAGGTGTGTTCCTGATAATGACGAGCATGAATGGCCGCCATCACCATCCAACAAGAGCCAGAAACTTGATCCGTAATGGCCGCCCATAAAGGAGAATCATCATCAATGAAAATGACAGGTTATTAAGGGCTGATTTTAGGGGTGTGTGTGCGTGGCTCGAGTATGATAGGTTAGCTATCTATAAAACCTTTAAAGCCTGGCCCTGAACGACATCAGTCCCGATTCCCATCTCCACACGCCCTGTGCCAGAGACACATGCTAATAAGCTCACAACCTTTAATTAAGCAATATGTGTAAGTAGGCAGCCATTATGGCCTGATTTGTGAGCCACTTCATTACACTGAGCACTGGCTAGCAGACACATATTCAATACAAATCAAGCTGGCCTGAATATTATCCTGCTTAATGTGAGGCCAATATTGATATTTTATCACTCGCGTTCTGATTAGTGACTTTTAGAATCTTCATTTTTCACCGTGTTGAGGCAGTGCCGAACACCTAACGACCTGCATCCATTAGAAGTGTTGCTGAACATTGTTTATTGGGTTACAAATCAGCTCATCAGTTCAC
The DNA here is from genome assembly GCF_020382885.2 of Scatophagus argus. Lineage (NCBI taxonomy): Eukaryota > Metazoa > Chordata > Actinopteri > Scatophagidae > Scatophagus > Scatophagus argus. The sequence goes on from NC_058510.1 coordinate 2,430,956, forward strand.
ATGCACGACTGATGTTTACCTGCAGAGGGATGCAAGAACAACATCATCTACTGAATTCTTTATTCTGACGAGTCGACCGCATATGTTACCTTTTTTTTTTTACATTCTTTTCATGTAAAGGTGTGGTACCTGATGAAATACCACATGCATCTTTCACTACTGAAAACAGTCTGTTGAAAGTAGTAGTGAGAATAGAGAATCTGTTTTCTGTTCTGTTTTTTAATTATTCAGGAGAAGTACCAACTCCTGCAGAGACTTCAAGTCAAACAGACCGTTGATCAGATGACTTACTAATTAGTTTAGGGCCCAACTATCTCCTCTTGTGCTTTGCTATCATTGGTTGAGGTCTTGCAGTACAATACTGGAGCCACACCCGCTTCCTCCTACTGGCTCGACTCGGTGGGACCCTGAGGGAACCAAACATCAGATGAAACTGTGTAAATTCTGCTAAACAAACAGAAGGCGGGAAAGGTGTGGAGATAAGAGTGTCACATGTGTGCGATGTGAGATAAAGAGTGCTACCGAATGTGTACTTATGTAATGTGCTCTCAAATACAGCATTTATGAAAAAGCATCACTCACGCCCGAATAATTTCTTCCGTTTCCGTAGCTGCTGTGGAGCACTCACGCCTTCCTTGTCCTCTCTCTGATTGGCCGAGCCCTGACCCTGGCAGGCCACCGTCCTGGCTGCACCGTCCACGACTTCCACGTCACCGATCACCTTCATAAAAAAAACCCCAAAAGAAAAGACAAGAGTCAGCAAGGAAACTTAACAATAAATGAGCAGTACAACAACATTAAACCCGACTGTTTCAGGATGCCGAATGTATCAAGCATCTCAAAGTACAGGTTGAACTTGGATGACAGTGACTGAGATTGGCAGGAGAGCTGCTATTTTCCTCGAGGCCTGCGAGTAGAGTTGTCATGAGTAGTCTCTGCCTCTGTCCCGGTGCTTAGAGTCAACTTGGAGGAGAAGCAGAAATGGAGACTTTATATGACGCACTACCTCTGGTCCCAGAGGGGAAACGGCTCTCACAACTCTGAGTTGGCCTACTTATGTACACTGATATGAAATACAACTTAAATCTCACTGGTGTGAGCCATAATAAAATGATACATTGTCAATTTCTGGAAAAAAAGAGACATTTTTTTCCAAGGAAATTCAATGAAATTGTGAAACATAAATAATAAACGGAAATTTAAGTGATGACTTCAGTCAAAATTACCTCTGCATTCTTTCCGCACATCCATATTTCATCGCAGCAGCATGGCGCAGTCATGTCAAAAAGGTAGGCAGGCACTTTTCCGAAGTTGCAAATTACACAGATAGAGCAGCAATTGAGCAAACTTGAAAAATGTGCCACAGAGTGCTTCTTTATCTAAAACTAGTATAAACTTGCCAGATAATTACATGCGGCGTACTTTGGAGAAGTCCTCCTGCTAAGCAGATATGGCTGCCAGGGAGGCATTAATCTCCTCATGCAACATACAGTACGTAGCCAAGGACATTCCCCCCTCTCTCTGTGTGTGTCTCTCTCTGTCTCTGTGGCTCCACACACACAGAAAAGACAGCACACACGCAGCATACAGAGCACACTCACTTCCTGTATAAATCATATTCATATTTCTGAGGGCTGCCGATGACCTCACGGCAAATGAAGCGTGGGTCCTCAGCTCCGCAGCGGCAATCAAACGTGCGGCAGAGTAATTACAAAAGAGGGGTAGGAGGGAGAATTGATGCGGTTTGTCAATTAATGTTGCTGCAAGGTGTTTTTTTTCTAAAGGTTAACTTCTTCATATTCTCTGCATGCTAAATTAGGTCAATATTGGTCCGGCGAAGAGTCGCCATCACGCCCAGACGGCGGATGGCGGGCTGAGTCATGGAAAGACGAGACAAGACGGTTCTTGTTAATGATTTAATGGCATATCAAGATGATGAGGTGTCCCCCGTCAAAGTGCAATCCTCTGGGCTCTTTACAGCTTGGCATTGCTTCTCGATTCGTCATCATCATCATCATCTATTAACGCTCATCATACTCACCAAATTATACAAACCATGCATAACAACACAGTCACAAGATAATTAAATGCAGTACAGTTAAAACCTTAAAAAGTGAATAAAAAGCTTACCTTTCTTTCTACAATTGGTTAAGAACAGACCCCCACCCACCCAAAAAACAGAGAGGAAACAAAAAGCACCGCTGAAATTGCAAAGAAAAGTGTTTTTATTTATACCAGTTGCTGGAGATGCTCATCATCAGCGTTTTTTCCAAGCCATAAATAATTTGCGCAGAGAGGTAATATTCAAGCTGGCAGAGCCTTAGTTGTGCATCTTTAATGGAAGTTTTACAGAAGCAGAGCCAGTTCGTGCATATGCTGCTGCCTCCCATATGGAGGAGAGGAGACAAAAGGAGCACAGTTGGCTTGTCCTATCTTTTTATAAGTCCGTCGACACTTAAATGCTAGCCCCGGAGAAAAGAACGACACAGGGGGACATAAACCCACTGTGGTTTTAGGAGGGAAGATAATGACTTCGCCTGCATTAATTTCTTCATCAGCCATCTTGTTTCTTCAGACAGAGTGGTTATGAGGCCTTCTCTGAAGGTCCTAGGTTATAGAGATGCATTTCCCTGCATAATTTTGGCCCCAACAGTTGTTGTCAGCAGTGCGTTTTGTGAGTCGGCAGCTGGGGAACATCTGTTTATAGGTAATGAGTGTTTGAAAAGCAACACCTCACTTTACCTTTAATGTCTTTTATTGGAGCACACTGATGGGAAACGCAGCTTTAACTTTTTTTGTATTGTTGTGATTCAGCTGGAAGATTCCTTCAACATGGTCAATATTACAGACACCTGCCTTGGGCAACACGCGGAATGAGAGCATATGATGGATCATTAATATTAACTTTCTTTAAACAGAATTCAACATGCGAGTCAATAAAGGCTTCATTATCGTTATATTTTTTTACTACACACCCACGACTCAGAACTTACTCCTTCTACTTCGTTCCTACTTCTTGCCAATGATGCAACACAGACAGAAAAAAAACAGACACGCATCTTAGGTGGCTGAATACTGTGTGAATAAACAACAGAAATATTTAGTTTCTCATGACTCTCACTCTCCTGCAGATCAAACAGGACACACCTCGCTGTTCTCTTCCTTCCAAACAGTGTCTAACAGTGTCTATAGCTCAGGGCACTTCTCCCAAGACTTGCTTTTTAAGGTGTTCGTTTAGACAAATTTCGAGTGTAAATTTGAGGCTATTATGCAAAGCTGCTGGCCCCTGGAGCTGTGGTCATGTTAGTCTAAGGGAGGAGCAAGTCCTCCAGGGCATTGGTGTCCAGAACACTGCCTGCGAAAACAGAGCACTTTAAAGGAAATGAGCCATCCGTCAATATTTCCTCAGTAAATGGAAACAGACTTCTTAAGTAGCTGGATTAGTCTTTTAACTAACTGGGACAGAGGACACAGTCACGTCATTACACAGTCAAATACTGTTTTTTTGCAACTGTCGTCCTCCTCTTTGCTATTAACCTCATCTGCGCTCATCAAGATTTCAGACAACGAAACGATAACGACATGTTGATATGCCACAAGAAAGCCTCTGTGCCAAATATTCCTCAACGTATTTGGCCTAAAGTAAAACATATTAGTTTTTATTGCTCAAACAGGATGCATGCCACATAATACTTTGTCTAGTAACATAGGAGTGTAACCACATTACCATGAAACGCGTTATTATTCGGATAAGTGAATAAAGTAATAAGTCTGCATGGGAAAACCCGTAAAATTGCTTTAAAATGTCATAAATCTCAGAACAGAGGGGGACTCCTCTGCGTTACTGTGGTCACCTCAGCTCATAACACAGCCTTTATTTTTCTGTTTCATTCTATATATATATATTTTTTTTATCTATTTAATTTTTGAAGAAGTGCCTGCACGGCTGTTACTTCTCTCTGAGGAGCTGTCACCTCACATCTGAAGGCCAGTTTGTACACAGCACCGTGTCGCAGTGTGGATGTCGCTTCCAGAATTATATAAAGCACTAATAAAATCAGCTCAAGTGTTCTTCCGAGTGCTGGGGACGCCCTTTGGTGATTCCTGGATCTTGCTCTATACATAAAACCAGCCTATATATTCAGGGGAGGATTAGTTTTGAATATGTAAAGTGGGGGCTCATGCTGCGAGGCAAAGGCGAACGGCACAGGGCTCCTTTCGGTGTTATCGTGCCCAGCTACCGGCGGGTGAAAGAGGACGCCATCGGCATCTCTTGCTACTGGAGGTCCCTGCCTGTTAAGTTGCAAGGAACAGACAGCAACACCCAAGGGACACAGTGTGTGTGTGTGTGTGTGTGCGTGTGTGTGTGAGAAAAGAGAGCAACAGACAGATAATGTGTGTGAATGTGTTTCCCAAGGACAGTAACACCTATCTTTCACTTAAGGTGGCCTCTATGAAACTCCCTTCACAGTTTAAAGAATGGAGAGTTGGCACAGCAGAAATGATTTTGCACAGCGGACATGCCAGGAATTCATTACTCGCAGTGAGCTACGGGTTTTGTGAGTCGGGGTTATGAGTGTTGTAAATTTGCGTCTGTGTGTCTATGTAAAAGGTGAGTGCTGTAGATTTCTGTCTGTAACATAACATTTTTATTTTCACAGTAAGTGAAGGTCTGTTTGTCTGTGTCAGTGTGTATAAACCCCCCCCGCCCGCCCCAGATGTCTCATCTGCTATGCACAGGTCTAGAGGCTACACACACACACACACACACACACTCTCACAAACACACACACACACAGGGTGACACCAGTAATAAATATACCACGCTGTGTGTTTACTCACACAAGCTCGCCATCACTCAAATTATGACGGAGAACCATTAGAACGTAAAAAGAGCCTCAGAGCTAATTGTTAGCGTATATATACCCCCCCCAACACATTCAAACTTCAAAATATTAATTTTGTTGGGATGATCCAGGTTGCTCTTGGGCGACTGACAGAATGATTGAGGAAAGGAATGGCTTCTCGCTCGCTCGTGCAGCAGTTGTCACAAAGCACTACTTTTAATTAGGCAACAATCTGTGGACCAGTCTGTTTCTGGCCTGCCTGTCTTGCAGGGACCTGGAGGATGAGGAGCTAAATATAAGTTGTAATAATTAAAATGCACAGCAAAGTTAGGCAGCATTGTATGCTTCATTTTCCCTCTCCTGTTTCGAATTAAATTTCATCATAACAAGTCATAACACAGCATAAAACAGGATGGGGTGCAGGAGTTTTCATACAGATTGTAAATGGCTGTTACAGGCAGAGGAGGCCAAGAAAAAGGTGAGTTTTGTTACTGTCAGTAAGTAGCAGCTACATTCACACGATGAACTAAGTCCTGATTTGTTTCTCAGGGCAAATCCTGTCATTTCCTGTTTGAAAAGAAGGCATTTTTACCTGAGGAAAAAATAAAAATCTGTCACAGTTATTCCTTTCAGACCACAGAGCTGTACTGTTGTCTTTTGGTAAAGGAAGCAGGATAATGAAGCAGTTGGTGCTTAGTCTGTTTCTGTCCTCTCCCCTTCTTACTCTCTTCAGAGAGGGAGGAGAGAGCGAGGGAGTGTTTTCTCATCCTCCCGCCCATTTCTCCACCCTTTTCTTCTCCTTCCTTTTCTCCTCTTCACTTCATTTCTCTACCATGGCGGAGGTATGTGCTCCTTTAGATAATTAACTGCTGCTAATATCAGCCTGCATATTGTTAACATTTTCAGCAGTAAAGCAGTAAAAGTGACCTTGTATTTATTGCAAATTAAAGCAGACCTGTAGAATGAAGCAGCTCATGTGAAAACGCTGTACAGGATATGCTAATATCCCACCTCAATGATAGCCCCATCCGGCTGTCGGAGGAAGTGCCTGTATCTTTGCCTCAGCCCACTCAGGTATAGGGTGTAGATTGCCACGTGGGTGCTGGTCTCTCCCTCCGGTACGGGTGCATCCTCCCTCTGGGGCTCACTCGGGGCTGCAGAGCCCGCCAAGGGGTCCTCCACTGTCCAGATGTAGTCATAGACTGCCACCTAATCGAGAACAGGCATGAAAAGACATAATACTGTGCTTTGAGCAAAGAGTGTGTTCAAAAGCTTGTGAGACACTCTGATATTCAGTTATGCCGATGGAAAATTAAGCACGTCCACACATGAAAATAATAAGAATGATATGAAAATAAGGTACCATCCACTGTTATGTCAGCTTTTGCATGATAAATAATAAAATGAACATTTTTAAACACAACTGCTGGTGTTGGTGAAGGGACATTCGAGTTGACAGGTCTGTTGAGTGTGACAATATACTGTCACACACACCCCTCAAATGACACAAAAGTCAGTGCCAGTAACTTTCTGTACAACATGTCAACACATTATGATCAGTTCAACTGCTGAGATGTTCACCCTAATTACATACAACCACAGCCACCGGATGAGCCCCTCTGGAGTCCAGTGGGGCCTGATCTGTGGCAGGTCACGTTTGTGATCATGCATACATATGTGTAATCCTGGTGGCGGGCTTGTTTATGACTCTTTGTGTGTGTGTTTGGGGGTTACACACCTGTAATGCGCTGCCCTTCTGTGTTAGGGTGAGACACGTGGAGCAAGCGGAGCGTGTAACATGTTATATAGGTCATGTAACTCGCGGTCATCCATGTGTGAAGATCATGGAAGCTCACTGCCATTCTGATAGTGTCTGCTGGTGAGGACCTGAATGTCTGATGATCATGGGGATTACGGTACTTCATACTAAACACATCATATCAAATGTAAGACAGCCAGGAGGACTTTCTTTATGCTCATTTATTTAAAATTGTCTCACATCCTGGTTCTTCTTAATCAGCTTCTTAATCAGCCAGTCTTGTTGTTGTTGCCAAACTAGAAATGTTCAGTTAATCAATCACAAAAACCTAATCTAATCTTAATGCTTTTGGATTAAGTCATAATCAAACACTGAAAATATTGCACTTAACAGCCCAAAAAATGAACATGACCACAAACAAATTCCACAAATATTTTTTTTCTTTTATGAAAGTTTTTTGTTGTTGTTTTTTTTTTTTAAACCAAAGGCCTCATGGAGGACTTTGCTCTTTGAACACATGTGGAATCACCACAAAAACTCATATCCCATTTTCAGTGTAAATAAACAAAGGGATCAAAAACTGAATTATCATCGTTAAATGAATGAAAAAGTAGTAATGTTCATAATTTCAAATTGCAATAATGCAGACTTTCACACCACAGTGAGACCAGTGAAAACTCTCTCTCTCTCTCTCACACACACACACACACACACACATACACAAAGAGGAGGAAGTTTTTCAAGTAGTTTGTGAAACTCAAGGTGACCCCCTAATTGGCTGCGTAATTATGATTCGTCTAAAAATACAGAAAAAGGAAAAAAGGCAAACTCATTCAGCGGGCCAGGAGTGGCAGGGTCAAGCTGAAGGAGAGGTTTAATTTGATGGTGTATCGATGTCACCCCACACTTATAAACGGTTAGCCAAACACAACTCTAGGCACTTTGCTGAGAAAACAGTGGGAGCCATTACCCCTCTTGTAATGAGAGACACTGCATAAACTGCAAAGCAGACAGCCCCATGAGCAGAAAGGACCTCATTGTCAAAATGTCAAAGAGTCACAAGTGCAGAAAGAAAGAAGACTAGCTGAGAACATTTAAGGAAAGTGTGTGTTCGCGAGCGTAAGGGGCGGTTGGGACGCGGGGATGCATCTCTTCAGTGCTAATTAAGACGCTCATTAGTGAAATCGCCTCAGCTGCGCCTTGCCTCCAGCTTGGCCTCGGCCCACACTGGGGGAAACTGATTACCTGAATTCCTTAAGTAATCAGCACCTCTGCTAGGCAGCAATCAGTCTGTTTGGATAGTGTGTGTATGTTGATTTGCTGCTTTTTTTTCCTTTTTGAGGAAACACAAGTGGGATTCTGCAGAAAATCCCACATCTCTTTCTGTGTCTCGGCTTCCTCGTGATACAGTAAGAAATCACAAACATTTCAAGTCACGAACGCTGGGAAAAAACTGAGTAAGAAAACATCCTTTCCTGCTGGTCACAGGAAGTGTGCCTGTGACCCGGTTGAGGCCCCGGTCCAGGATTTTGTAAGCCAGGCTGTACAGTGGTGATAGAACGAGCCTCTGTACTCTAAGTCACTTTGGTTAAACACACCTGCTTAAATTTCCCTGTGTGCCGTGCATGTGTATGTATTTTGGCTTGCATGAAAATAGATTTTTTTGATGTTAGCCATGCCACCATCCTACGCTAATTAGCACGTGAAATCCACTTGACAAGACCAGACAAAAGCTTGAAAAGGTGTTTGTGTGTTCGGTTTGGGTGATGCCATTTCATGCAATGCACCATGGCTCTCAGGATGTATCACCGCTGAGACACAAAAAGGAACGAGCATTAGAGGGCCTGTCTGCTCTGCACTGCTCTGTTCTGCTCTGTTGTGATGCGTTACGGTGCTAGCCTGGCTCCTAGCCCTAGCTTGAGTGCTCTCTCCACTCCACCATTGTTCCATTTGATAGCACTAAGTGACTGATTTAGGTTCAATGCCTGCATGGAGCAGACAGGCCAGCTGTGGGTTAAGCAGATAGCATTCAAGTGAGCTAACCCAATTGAAACCCAATCAAGGCAGGATTTATTGTTGGGGTCTGTATTTAGAAATCTGATAGAGTCTGCATCAGTCCCTTGACTTGCATCAGGAGAGACGGGCCTTATTTCTGTTAGCAGGGGACTATAAACGGCAAACCATGTTTTCCAGCAGGGACATAAATTTCAGGATTTGTAGACATTACCGCAAATGCACACAGAGAATGGGAGGGAGGGACAGGGGCACAGGAAGTGGGGATGGCACAGCTGCAGACATGGCTCCATGGTTCACAAATATAGTCTGTCTGTCTTTCTGGGAGAAGATGCGATTTCACACCTACCGAATCACACCATAGCACGTATGAATGCAGAATAAAAGCAGTCAGTACTTAAATACAGGCGCCTGTGCAGAGCTTTTCTTTTTAAAAATCCACTGTGACTTGTAATAAAATTTGACTGACCTGTCAATCATTTTATTCAAGCGCGTGCAAATATAAAGTCTGTCAGGAGATGGATTTGGAATTCCTTTGGTGTTTTATTAGTTGAGTCCAAAAAAATAGACATCACTGCCTCAGAGATAAAAGGGTAAATGCACCACATTCTAAAAGGGATATTCTTTTGTGTTATATTTAAAAAGTGACCCACATTCACTCCTAAATTAGGATTTGAACCTTCAACTAAGTGCTATAAGGAGGGCAGTTTCTGGGAATTAAATAGTGATTTTCCACTGGGTGACAGACTGGTCTTGTAATAGCTGTGTGTGGGATAGGTGCAGTGTTTTTTATATATTTGTCTCACACGTCCTTGACTGTCACAAATATCAGTGTGTGACATTTTCCTCCATTTTGTGACATGCTGGATATAAACACAGTGTCTGCAGTTGAACCATTATTATAAAAAGGACATTTTCACTGTGACCCTGTCCAGCACGTCCCTGCTGACAGCCAAAACAGTTCCCAAACTGGACCCCACAACCTCAAAGAAAACACAGTGTCAAAATGGGACCCAATATCAGGCCCAGAGAGCACTTTAGAAGTCAGTGTGTGAACTAGTTTTCCATATGTATCAAACATGAAGCTTTCATAAGGAAAAGTTAACACAAAGTTAGTTAGTCTGTGATCCATGAGTACATTTGTGTGTGTGCTGAAGGGAGGAGAGCAGGAAACGTCTCAATGGGCAGGCAGACTGAGCTGGGCTGGCGACTGTCCAGGACAGGAGCCTAAGGCATGGGCACGAACAGGCCTGTCAGTCCCCCCGATCCCTTAATGATTGATCCAAACTAGATAGCCATCATTACCAGTCGTGCTCTCTCTCTTCCCCAGGTCTCCTTTCTTCTGTCTAATTTTACCTTCCATTTGCATGTTCCCATGGACTAATTAAATCCTTCCCGTCTCTCTCTCTCTCTCTCTCTGTCTTACCTTCTCTCTCTGTGTCCATTGGTATGAAAAATAATGCAGCACATTTTTGGCACATTATTATGTATGAAATGTGAGGGCATAATGTATTCCAGTTGGTTGAAGTTCTCTAGACCCTGCCTGTAATGAGTAGACTAGTGAATGCTATACCTCCATTTTCTCCCCTCTCAGCCTCCCGCTCTGTCTCCCCTCCTGAAGACAAAAGCTGCTGACCTTCCCTCTGTCTACCACCCACGCACCTTCTCCAGCCATTTCCCACCCTTCAAACATCGGAGGACTGGGGTTTTCTCCTGATCATTTTGGTATGTAGTTCTGTCCCACTTGGCTTTAATTTACAGTGGGAAAATAATTAGAATCTCACTTTTGTGAAGAGTGGAGTGAAAATGTAAACAATGCTTCCCTGCGGGCGGGTGCTTCATCACTTTGACAGGTGCATTTGAATTTGCCTGGGTGGCGGACAGGCTTGGTTATTTATGTGTCAGTCGCACATGGAAGCCCCGGCTGTGGCTGGGACTACGACTGGGTCTGAGACTAGGGGAGAGATTGGAGCTCTGAGGAGTGGGGGTATAGGAGGTTCCGATTTGGGAGAAGACTGAGGATGGTTGGACCTGGTGCTTGGCACGTGGGCTCTGGCTGGTTGTGGCTCTTAGGAAGGGCAACGTCCAGATTGGGAAAGGAACCGGGTATGGAGCTTGTGCTGGAGCTTATAGACAGAATTAGAGCTGTAGTGAGGAGAAGACTGAAGATGGGGAAGAGTAGTTTGTACTGCTAATACCCAGAGGAGGCCAGATTTAGAGAAAGGGGTTGAACTATGGCTGGGTCTGGGCATGGGACTGTGGATGTGGATGTGGATGCGGTTTGAGTAGGTTTGGAAATGAACCGAGGAAAAGTTATGTATGTACTTGGCTGCTTCCAGCATGTAAGACTGGATTTTAAGTATTTTCAGCATCCAGAGCCTGAAATGTTTTATAAGGTGCCAAGTCACCTGGTTATTAGCCAATTTTCTGGAATTAAATTTTGATGTTGCACCAAAAATGAACTAAATCTGAGTCACAGAAGTGCTGGCCTAGTCCACCGGGAAACATTTGAAACTATGTGCAGTATGAGAGCGTTCTGAGCAGTTCGATTTGTTGTTTATGGGGATTTCCTCTTTGGACCATGGCAGCAGATCTAGATAGGCCAGCTCGGTAACAAGTAGGGGTGCATGGGACAAAGACCTGTTTCTCTTCTGTACCACAGTGAAATGATATAAAATAAACGGTATGGCTTTGGTTTTATTTAGGTGACTGCAATGTTGTTAGCATTTGACACAGATTCTTCTGCACTACATCTCAAAACAAAAGGGAGCCATAACAGGAAAACACATTCAGTACACGAGCACAGATAGAGCAGAAAGGAAAGGAGCATCAGTGATTATTGCCAAGTGAGAGAAGAGGTAGACATGGTTGCTTCTTTTGTCCACACATCCTCTCTCTCTCACACACACACGCGCACACACACACAATATAACACTCATCTACATGGTAACACACACACATATATCCTTGTGCACAAACAGACAAAGCCTCACACAGTGAGGCAACGCATGCGTGCATCTCCAGGGCCTGCGGGCACTTGGGGCTGGGCAGCAGGGAGTGGGGGGAGGAAGGGCAGAGGAAGGGAGGGGAGGGTTGTGAGGAGAGGGGCAGGAGGAGGAGGGGGGAGAGTAGTGTGTACTGTGCAGAGGCTCTCTAAGCTATAAAGGGTCAATCCCTCCACTCCACCCCCCTCCCCCAGTCCGTCAGAGCTGGCTCGGGCTCAAGGCCTGTTTGCTGAGCGCTTCATACCACAGACGCAGACTGTATGTTGGCACACAAACACACGTGCCCACTCGGGCACACGGGCGCACACATCAACACACATGCACACTCACACGTCAATTTCAAATAATACATACATATACTGTACAGATGCACAGGCTTCATACGTCAGGGGTCAAGCTACACAGATGCACATGCTCATTCACAGAGATTCTGATGTGGGCACAGAAGCACACATTGGCTTCACACAGCACATACACATACAAGGCCCAGACAGGCTGCAGCACATTGCACATGGCTGGAAACAGACCAAACCATAAAGCAGAAAAGACCACCGACATACATGCATGGATAAGCCAAGCAATGTCAGCCATTAGGATGGAAATAGATATGCTATTATTGTAAATTTGGCCAATATGTGGACGGTCGACAGATATAATTGGAGCAGCTTGAAAATGGCATGGATGCACACTGTCTGCGTTGGGCCTGATTTGGCTGAAGCAAAGGTCTGCGTCTGGTTAAACGCACCGCTGGACAAGACAGGCTACCCATTCATATTTGCATGCAGGAACACACACATATGCACACACACGCACACACACACAGAGTGACAAAATGGCTAGTATGCCAGAGTAGCTTTCATCTACCCTCCTCTCATTACTGTGCCTATAAAGCAAAAATTGCTGTCTATAAATATTCCAACTTGAGTAATCATATTTAAAGTGCAATAACACACTCCTTCCAAAAGTGGCACAGACCAAATTGGACTTCGAGAAAAAAAGATAAACAACAATGACTATATTTACAGTCAGAATAAACTGAACAACTTTAAAAGAGATTATCCAGTGAGATAGGATCTCTGAGTGCCTGAGATAATCCAGAAAATAAGATATGCATAATTCACTGTTACTAATCTCCTTAGCAGAAAATAAAGCCTACTCCCAGCCTACAGTAAACAACTCAGATAGTAGCCCATCTCTTACTTTGTCACCCTGAGCCCTAAGGAGATCATTTTTCCAGGTTTGTTCTGGAGCACATTGGAGTTTACCTGCAACTTTATTTAAAATGTGTGCGCTCCATGTGTTAATGCCCTGGTGACAAATGACTGAGAGGTACACACACACTCGAGTTGCCAGCCACTCTATTGTTAACCATTGTTTGCAGTGCTCAGTCATGAAGCAGCACAATTATTTATTGCCGTTTGCTGCACGTTCTGTTTAATAATGAAGACAGCAACTCCCATGACCCCACTTCAAGACGTCATCACACTCTTTTGTTATTGTTTTGATTGAGAGACCCCTCGCGGCAGAAATTATATACTGTGTGTTTAACACTTTGAACATATTAAATGAATCACCGCGAATGCAACGTCCTAAAGACTGCAAGAGTAAAACACGTAAGCCAGACGCAAGTACTGCAACATGCCAGTGCATCTGTGCATGGTAAAATATTAGCAAGAAGTTAAAAGAAGAAGAAGAATTAATACTAAGGAGCATGGACATTAAAAAATGTGTCTCTGTTGGAAATTAGGTTAATTTACGTCTGCAACCAGAGACCATTCAGTCCCACCATTTAGCATTTTTAAAGGCTCCATCGCTTGCACAATAACACCAAGCTAATGAAGTTTGTGGACGTGCCTCATTCTGGTAAACCTTGAACACGTGTTTTCTCACTTTAATTGCGTGGAACACATATTTTAAGAGGTTTTGCTCAATTCTCAAAATGTCAGGAGCCCAGGCTTCGTATTAAGATGCTGCGGACAGATGCCAAAGTCGAGTATTGCCTTTGATATCCAAAATTTGACTTTGGAGTAGCTTCAACCTAATCAGGCCTTGGAGGCTGGAGGTGATAAGTATCCAAGCCAATAACCGAAATGAGACCTGGGAATCAGTTGTAAGATGCACGTGCTCACACACACACACACACACACACACACACACACACACACACACTGTCTCTTTAAGGTTATGAGTGAAACCCTTATGAAAAAAAAAAACCTCCAAATGTCTATCTCTCCTCGGGATGTCATGTGGGGCTGTTAAGACGCGACACCTGTCACAATCACCAGACCTTCCTCATCCCCTCCGGGCCGCAGGAAGCGGCCAAGGTCAAACTCTTTAAAGGAAAGGGAGGGAGAAAGGGGAAAAGAAGTGACTAACGACAGACAGTCACAAAGAATCAGATCTGTCAAGTTCAAGCTGTAAAACCTCTGAGGAGTCAGGGCCTTCGTACAGTATGTGTGTCTGAGTGAGAGTTAGCTGAAATAATCAACCTCTTTCTCCACAACGATTACATCCTACTGTTGCATTAATAAATTAATCGTTTTGGTTGAGCTACTCTATACCCACATGACAGACATAAGTAAGTCAGGTGGCTTTCTTGCAAAGCCTCTGGCTTAAGATGAGTCCTCTTAATTTTTCTCCTGTGTGCGTGCAGAGCTCCTGCTAGAACCTTTTCTCACTCTTCAACAGTCCTGCTTGTTGCCTTCTGTTTCACATTATGGGATGGCAAAGGAACGGGCTCCTTCGGTCTGGTCCTGATGGAGGAGGAAGGAGGGGACGTGGATGAGGAGAAGGAGGGAGGGACGGAAAAGAGTCTCAAAGCGGTGAAAACCTGGCGTCAATCTAACTTCTTCCAGCTGGACATGTTTTGACAGCTGACTGGCGAAGCTTCTTATTATGAAGAAATTAAAGGGAAAAAATCTCTTCCTCATTGTTGGAGTCACAAAAGGCAAGTGTCAGAAACAATATGAAGAACACAATGTTTTGAAATAATCTCAAAGAATCTCAGCCTGATCCTTTTGTGTGACACGAGGCCGATCATGGTGTCGGCTGCAAACCAAAAGCACTTCCTTCTTTTGACTCCGCTTCGCTCCCTCATTCCTTTCCTCTTTTTCCTCTGACAGAAAAGCCTGCCCAGGCCCAGGCTTTGGTAGATAATGACATCCTCTCCCTGGATTAATTGTGAGGGACACATTAAGCAATGGGGCTGACACTCCCTGTAATTAAACTGTTCATACCGACGAGTTCATGCTGGAACACTTTCTCCGTTCTCTGTCTGTGGCTGGAAGAGTGGGCCAGTTCAGGAATGGGATGAGATGTTACAGTGATGTGTTTGTGAGGGAAGTCAGTGTATCACCTTGTGGGATTTAAACAGGGGCGAGCTTCAGAGGGTGGTAGAAGTAGATGCTTGGCCTGACGAAACGAAACCCTGATTGTAAGATGACCCCACCTTTTTGGGGTCAGTGTTTATTACGGGATTTTTGATTATTAACTTCTTTTTGTCTGTTACTCTGGCAGTCAGAAGGTATTATGTATAAATACCACTTTGCTGGTGTCCCCTCAGAGATAACATTTATTCTGTTTTAATTCTAGCACTACTTTGAATGGGTCAGCCTACATGGATGTGTTTTGTACTTGAGTCCATAAAAAGTGTGAACTGAGAGGGAGATGAGAGTGTTCATGTGTTTGATCTTTATCTGTTGTGTTTTTGTCTCTTCCTCCTTTTTCTTTTTCAACCACTGTGCACCGCTTTCACACATTACTGCCCGGCAAAGTCCCTGACCTTTTCAGGAACACAGGCATGTAGCCTTTGCAGTCATATCTCATATTGAGCTCCCTAATGCTCTGACTGTGGAAGCTGTGCTTGCTGTTACGTCGCTCCTGTCCTTGCCTGCCCGCATGCCATCGCCGGGGGCCACTGGGGCCCTCAGCGTTGTCCACTAGGAAAAAACCAAAACATCAGCTGTAATTGAAGAAGCCATTCTAATGTGACTTGCACATGCAAGTGCGCGTACTTACACTTAATGAATGCACATGAAAGTTTACACACACATGCACAGACCCACGCACACACACTGACCACATTGCTCTTTGGTAGAGGTTACTGAGGGGTTAGGAGGACTCCGGTGACCCCATGCTTACACACATGCACACACACACACACGCACACACACCACTGACCAACAGCTGCCCTCTGACTTGAAACGACCCCTCTTGTGCTACTAAAGCACTCAGCTTCTCTTCTCCTCTTCTGGTGTTCCTGTGTTACTGTTATGGGTTCCTGTTCAGGAGCTGAGGGTTCTATTGTTGTGTGACAGCGGTTCCTGTGTATCCTGTCACGGCCTACCGCTCCCTCTGTTCACCTTCCTCCCCAAAGCCTCTTCTTCCTTTACTCGAGTGTAGATTTGCATCTCAGGTGGCCTCATACCCACTTTACTGTACGGCAAAGCTGAGTGTCGGCTGAGTTTAGAGGACATGCAGACTTAGTGGTGTCAAAACTCCTCATTTATAGCGATACACATTAGAGGTGGTGTCTCAAAGAGGTGTAAGATAAGGTAAGATGAACTTTATTGATCCCAAATCATATTATTTTATCTGAAAAGCAAAGTAATACAGAATATTTCCACACTAACTTTTGTAATGAGATTAAAGCTACTTTTTTTGTCACGTCACAGCTGTAGGTTAGTTAAGATGGAGAGCACATCTTGTATGATTAACAGCCAGCCTCCCAGACTGAGGTTGTCATTACTACTCCAATCTGTGCAGTTTGACTCTCAACAGGTTTCCTCCCCACCAACTACGCTGCTGTTGCGAAGCACCTTGGGTGTTCCCAAACTTGCCTGCTGGTAACCCATTACCTCGACATACGGAGACAAACGGCACGAAGATACACAAATGTTGATGCAATCAGGTTGCGAAAACATCTCGAGGGCCGCCACACAGCCCTCGTCTCTCTTCCCTACCTCCTCCCCAGCTTCTTTTAATCACTCCCTCCCTTCTCCAATTATCACAATGTCACCACAACCACTGGGAAAGTTTCCTTTTGGTGAATTAACGGGGAAAAGATCTTAGCAGCGGGTAAGCTGGCGCTCTACTCTGTCATTGTCATGGCGGCAGCTCTGACAAAACAGTTTGCGTACCTGCTTAAGTATTACAGAAATTAACACCTCCCTTCCAGGTACAGTAATCAAGGGGGTGACGGGAGACAATTAATTAGGTCCATCTGCATCACTGCCTTTACATAATTAATGGGGCTCATTACTGAAGCACTAGTATGATGTGGAGCATGCTAGCACACTCACTAGCTCAGAGCGTGATAGTTCTAAAAACAGTAGGAAAGTTAAGATTTTCTTTGCTCGTTTCATTTTGTACAGATTTGCCTCTGACTGACTAATGTACCGTGTCCACTGCAGTTTCCCCATCAAAATCAATCAAGTTTTCATTGGCTATTCCACAGGTTTTGTTAGCCTTCACGCTAAACCTTCTGAAAACCCAAACCCTTGAACTGAGGTTTCACTGGCAGTTTTGCTCTGGACAGCTGACTTTTTTCTGCAATCTCTGGCTTTCTGCTCATGGTCTGACTTTGAACAACAGCAATGATTTGTTGCCCTCATCATTAAGTCCCCTTTTTCGTTAAGCAGACACAAATGCCGCCAGCTCTCTTGGTAATGCAAACACACATGCGTTATCATACCCAGGGACAAACCACACCTCATCATCATGGAGAATGTTACAAAAAATACCACAAACACAATCTCCAAACAAAGAAGAACAACAACACACAAAAAGTGTAAAAGGTGTGATGTGTGCTACAAAAAATGAGGTCTTAAAGAATTTCAATTATGACAAATGTCATAAATAGCGGGTGAGCTGATGCCCCCTCTCTCAGCTGCTATCCACAACACTTGGGGCTAATGATCTTTGAAGGAAACACACTCCTTTCCCTTCCTTCCTGTGATGAAATTAAAGAGCACACAGGTAAATAGGTCCTTGCCTCATTCGACCTCTTTGCTTAGCCAGTGAGCTCTGCTGCTGACATCTTAACCTGAGAGGAATATTTAAACCTCGAAGCAAGTCAAACGATCATATGGCATAGAGGAATCTATAATATAAAGTTAATTGGTGAGAAAGTAAAAATTAGATTATGTTTTATGACTGCCTTGTGAAAATTACAAGTTTGATAATAATAGGCCATTTGCAGGTTGGTTATTGAATGTGGATCCGTTTTTTTATTGTTTCGGCGCTGCAGGGAGATACAGCGTCAGAGAGACTTTGCTGAGTTCCAAGTTACAGCACAGCACAACCAGAAAAGTAGATTTAACCTAATTGATTATTTGCATTTTGTTTTGCTTGCTTTAACTTTTTTACCCTTTTTTTGAATTCCTACCTCAAATAAACAGTAGTAAAGTCTTGACGATAACAGTGCACTGATACAGATACAAATACATTTCTCCATTATTGAGGAATGTTATTTGTCATCCAGTGCAGCTTAAGCACGTCTATAGGGCGTTACAGAGGAGGTATTAAAACTATTAAAACTGTTGCTCCATTTATCGCCTAAATTAATGGAGTAGATCTTAAAAGACTCTCACTTTGATTCTCCCACATGATTTTCCTTTCCCAGTTGCCCTGTCTGGCATCTGACATACAACTGGTAACAAATTAGGCTAAAACAAAACAAGGGGTATTTGTAGTTCCTGATTTGTTGAAAATGTCATACTTTTAAGAGGGTGCCGTTCAATAACTTTCTAAAATTGGCTGAGCTGACTGCTGCTGCTATTCCTGTGAGTGCCTTGTTTTCCTTCTCCTCGTGCCTCCTTTCTCTCACCCAGCTAATGAAGGCCTCGTGGCCCACTGTTATTAAAATTACGCCCTTGCCTCTGATATTAATTGGGTCCGTAATAAGGAATGCGTCGGATTCATTATTTAATTGCAAGGGCACATTTGGAATACAGTTTCTGAAATGTATTTTTAATGAAAAACACTACATCCTGACCTAATCATATCAACCTTATTCTATCTAATTAAGGATGCAAAAAATCATTAGAGTTGCAAAATATTAGTTTCAGCTCTGTCGGGCTGCTCCTTTGCTCATGTTCATGAATATATTTTTTTCCTGTCCATGATAAATAGTTAATGAGGGAAAAATGACAAAAATTTGCATGTAGGCAAATTAGTCTAATAGGGATATGTCTTTGCTGAGTTAGGAAAGTGACCCTTTTCACAGGAGAAATTGTTACAATAATTATGAAATAATGGCAAGACCCATCTTATTTTGATGAAAAATGGCCAGCTTGAATAATGTAAAAATCATAAAATGCAATAACCCTAAATTTTCATCATGCTGGAGAATGTGTTAGCATTTTATCAGTTTAATAACACCAAATTAGGGACAATATGAAGTATGCTGTAATTGTTGCCGTTGAGGGAGATGAGCAGTAATGCAAGGATGATTTAGCAGTGCCACCACAGCAAGAGGCCATCAGCGGCTAAATGAAGCATTTTCTTAATCACAAACTTTGGGGGTGTAATTTCTTTCAAAGTCTCCAAACATTGGGAGGTTCAATTTTCTCCCAATAAGCAGGTCCATCACCATCCCATTAGCAGTAGTGTAGTCACCTCTTGGGGGCCATTGTTGCAGTTCATTAAGGCCTACAAGACAGGTGTAAAAAACAGGACCTGGGGAAAAGCAGCAGTTTAACACTTTATGTATGTAGTAAGTTAGAACTCAAATCTCATCTTTGTAAGTTTAATATTGAATTATGAGGGTTAGGGTTAGGGTTAGGGTTATGAGGTTAGGGTTAGGGTTAGGGTTAACATAAATGTGCCCTTTTCAAGTGCCAGTAGTGTCAACAACATTTATAATCTTCTGTGTTTTTCATGAGCTCGGTTCTGCTAAGAATCTCAGTCATGGGTACAGGAAGTGAGGTCACCGACTGGCACCGTGTCGAGTCCAACAATGGCTTCTGCTTCAGCATCATTAAGACTTTTTGTGACGGCACAAAAAGTCGTCACAAAAAGTTTATTAATCACATATTCATCAGTCACCACTTGAGAATATTCTGTGAAATGTCTGCCTCATATTCACAATGACGTGGATTCACACTGTGGGGGAGTAGACTTTCAAAGTGGAGATGAAGTTAAGAAGTTGTCTTTTTAGTGATTTTCCTGTAATATGAAATATTGCGTAATTCCTTCAGAGCCTATCCATCTTTCACCAGAAACAGAGGATCTCATGTAGTTTTTGGTTCACACAGCCATGTGAACTTGTGCAGGCGAAGAGCATGGGAGTTAATGAACACGGAGAACGCAGAGCGATGTGTGCCACTAACAAATCCTAGAGAATAAATTAAAGGGGGGTGCAGTTTGATCGCCGTGCTCCATTTCCCTTATCTCAAGAAGTCACATTTTCAATCACTATGCAAAGATTCTACATTGGGTGTAGGCTGGGCGCTAATGCACTGCCCTTCCCTGTGTCATCACCACAGACCTTCGCTGGGCTGTCAAACACACGGCCGCCTCTCCCAAGCTATAGCAATTTCATGGGGACATGCATTTATGCAAACTGGGATGCTGCATTCCCCATGACACCAAGTTGTCCATATTAAGAGAATGCCCAGTGTAGCATGTGCACCCCACTATGTGTGTTGATTGAGTAGTCTTTCTTTAATGAAATATCTTTGGAAATTGGTTTCCACAGACTAATCAGGCAGCCCGCTAGCCGAGTTTCTGTTTTGGTAATTATCTTGTACTAATTAGAATGAAGCTAAAGACCTCTGAGATGAATTCTCAGCTTTCTGAAATGTAACTAAAGAAAATGTAATGATATAAAATGAGCCTATTCTATACATTCTTTCAGATGTAATAGCTTCGTTAAAGTGACCAGACTGATGTGGCATTGATGAATGATGTCATGTCATCATGGCTGTAACTAAATGTTCCTCTCAGTGTCAAACTCATCATTCTCCAGCCTGTCACAACTGTAGTTCCTCCCCTATAACACAGACCAATCTAACAGATTAGTATCAGTGACCTTTGAGCTCATCCTCTCGTTAAGAAAACATCCATTAGACCAATTAATCTCCAATGGTTTGAGGAAAAGAGCAGCGTGTAGCGAGGCCATGAGATGTTTACCTTGCGCCTCTCTCCATTGAAGCCTCTCCACTGCTCTGCCTTCTTGACGATGTAGCTCAGCTCCTGATTGGACAGCTCCAGGTCTTGAGGCAGGAAGTACGTTCCCTCCTTTGCCGTGAGCCGCTGAAAGACGTCCAGCATGCGGCCATCGTTGTGGAATCTGGAAGGTGTGGCATGACAGACAGTAGAAGTGATGCCATACTGAATCACTGTCTTTGTCCTGTAAAGGTCGTATTCGGTCAAAAGTCAGAGTGAAGAAGGCCGTAACTAGCTGTATGGCTACCTCTACGCCAAACAGCATTATGTCATATAGGCTGGCTTGTATGGAACAGGTCAAATCACAACGATCCCACCTTACGTGAAGGACACATGAATCCTCTATTGATTACACAAAGCATGTTTGCAGTGTAAAACTATAATACATCAATTCATGCACAATGAAAGAGCAAAAGGAATCAAACAAATTGGCCTGCGAGTGGGAAGCACTTTGTTAACACAAGCCGACTGTAGCCGTGTCTGTGTTCAGCTGGGTGTCTGCGTGGTTGTACATCTGTTATCGTGTGGGAGTCCGATCCTGGGATGTTCTTCAGTGTTAATGCTGAGCTTCAAAGATGGCAGATGCAACGGACGTGCTGGTTGCTGAAGCGTCTGGAGAGACCGGCCTGAGTCACAAGAAAACGTTCAGCGCAGCAGAAGGCGTATCGATTCATACCTCCAGATGAGCTCACAGCACCAAAGTGTTATTTTTCTTTTGCCACACAAGGGTGCACGCAGCCAACCCCTAAAAAGAATCACCATGTCTGTAAACAAATGCCTTGGCTGACCATCAAAACCAGAAGACCTTGTGCCCTTCCATAGAGATTCTCGTCTGTCAGAGGGTAATCAACTCTCAAATAAAACCAACATCAAGGAGGCCGGGATTTATACAAGAAGCTGGTACGGAGCTTTGAACTCAGCATCATTCCCCATCGCTCTTGGGAGAGGCATGTTTGTAGAATCTTGACCTCAGACACAGGAATAGCATGCATTCATTTTCATCCTACACTTGAATTGTGCTTCTCATTCATTTATGCGGTCTCTCTCTTGGAGGAATTCACCATCTTTGTATCTTTGTGCTTCAAAACTGGCTCATTTCCTTGGTGTTGGAAGTGCCCTGAATGTAAGTATGTGTTACTGATATCTGGGCTGTGACCTGGATGATAAGGCTCTCGTCAGCTCCTCTTCAGTATAGGGGTCACCTTAAGGACATGTGTTCACTTATGGAATACATTTCTGCAGAATATTTATGATAACACGACCATGGTTAAAGCAAAGGCTGACAAATCTACCTACAATAAATACTTTCAAAATGAATTTTGAGAATATTGCATTGTTTTGACAAAACTGAATCACTGAACGTGCTAAATAATATTACCATTTTATTGCCAAACATTGGAAGAGTATCCTACTTTCTGTTCTCATATTGGTATACATGAATTTTTTTACATTCTTATCTCTCATACATACTTATTGCATACATACTGATAACAGCCGATCAGTGAATTCCTCCTCCATGAGGAGGTGATCGGTTGGAGTCTCACTGCCCCTGTACTCCAGCCTATCATACACATAGGCCCTCATGCTGAATACCCTTCCGCCCAGATACCCCCTCGAACTCAGTCATTGTGTGAGGGGGCACAAATCTTTTTTAGCTTTGGACCTTGTAATCATTTGGATGTAAATGCAACACTATCAACGTAATGTTCCTCTTTCTTTGGTGTCCATGAAGTTTCAAAGAGGATAGAGGTGTAAAACACATCACTGATGTGTATTTTTGCAGCCGGTGAATAAAGGCTGCCTAAAATGTAATTAAAAAAGGATAACAGTCCATTCTATCTATACATATAGCCAGAGGCATTTTTTTAGAAATAGGTCACGCTCTGTGTCAGAGCCCCTTCCTTGCAGCCAATGGGAAACTGTAACCCATAAAATTATCAGCCTTGCTTCAGCCTCGTGGCCTACATTCAATACAAACCCATGTGGCTGTTGAGTGGCAGAAGTCATTATTCCCGGCTGCTGTTTTAATATTGTCCATTTAGCTGGAGCCCGATAAGCGTCCCGCTTACTGAAATTAGATGGCACCCTCTCCTCGGCCGCCAATCTCAAACTGATTAATTCAATAAGGGTTTTCTTACATTTTGAGCTGTTAATGGAATTTGGTTTTATATGAGGGTGGGAGAACACACCTTAGATGAATACTGAGTTACATTATTCAGTAATTATTTTCCAGCCCTTTTACTTTCATGCTGCAAAAAATTGATGTCCTTCTATTATTTAAAAAGTGTAACAGTGATCTTTTAAGCTGGACATTTTGAAGCAACGGTTCTGCGGTGTATCTTTAAGCATCACGATGCAGTATCAATGTCCAGTGATCATCATTATGTTTGATTCAACAATAAGTCTTCTTAAACCATCATCCTCACCAATCAGGAAGCATCTAGAGGACATGAAAGCTCAGTAGAAAAATTTGTTAAAACAGTCTGAGGTGCTAAAACATAATACAGACGTAGCAAGTGAACGATTCAGCATGAGTGACCTCAATCTGCAAGACATGAGTGGAACACACAGAGCATTAAGATGGAGTACGCGTGTTTACTGCCACATATACGCAGTCCATTTCAGTATGTATGAAACCTGCAGTGATACCAACCATGCAAAACACTCAGCCTAATCGGATAATGTAAGGGGGTTCCATGTTCACGCTATATCAAAACACATCTAACTTTTGAATTAGAAACGCCTTCAATTTTCCAACCAATTGCAGTGTGTGGTGGTTTAAGAAAAGGCAACCGTGCAGCGAATGAGTGTGTGTGTATTTCTGTTTTTGTGTGTTTGTGTGCAGACGTGTGAGGCTGATGCATAACTGCATAAGTAATTCCATGCGACTATAAAATCAAAATGGATTAAATCAACATTTGTTTTCATTTTCTGTTGTTTTTTTTGTGCTTTTCTGTGTACAGAGGAGGGAAGAAATGGTGGAAGGGGAGAAACATGGCACGAAGCTGCGGGGGTGGAGGGTTTAGAGTTATTTCTGATGCTTTACAATGGTAGGCTGGCGAGAGCCACAGTGTTTCAGAAAGTCTCTTTCTCTAATACACCCGACTTGAACTGTGTTGTTGTGGACACGGAGCTCAGGGTCAGGGGTGAACGAGCTGTGTGGTGGCAACGGATCATCTTCCTGTGTGTCTCACCTTAGCAGGTAAATGGAGAAGATGGTGACGGACAGCAGGAAAAGGACCGCGTACAGGAAGAGAGTGATGATCACTCCGGCTGCGCCTGATTGGTCAGCTCGATAGAAGTGCCAGTAAAGCTTGGCTGCGTCACCCACTGGTGTGTCTGGGCTGTAGGCGAGACGCTGAGTAGTCAGAGATTGAAAGAAAAGGGAGGGGAAAAAAGACAAAACAGTGAATGTTGGATGTATAAGAGTGGACATATGCAATATGGGGACGCTCTTGTCCTGGACAGATCGATCAGAGGAAGATCACATGATGGCTCGAGGAAGCTGTTTCACATTTTGGCCAGCTGCTGTTCTTCTCACTTTAATATCTTACATTTTTGAAATCACAAATATAAAAAAAGGTTTGCAAGAAATCAGTCAGATAAAACCACTACAGCTATGTTTAATCAGGATTTTTGTCAAGAGATTCACGACTGTGAACAGTCCAAATCATTTCAGTCTTCCTTGCTTACAAAATCCAACCCCCTGCCAAAAAAACAAAAAGACACCCATCTAACCTTGCACATTTTCTTTCTCACTAGCCCCCCCGCCCCTTTTTTTTTGTAATCTAAAGTCACTTTGCCGAGATAAAGTGAACTCCTATTTAAAGTGCACAAGTGTCCAAGTTATTTTTAAGTGACTTACCCCGAGGACGGCGTCCACTGCAAAGACTGCCAGGGGGTCGAGGACTGTCCACACTCCCTGAGCCATGATAAACTTTGACGTGAAGGAAGGGAGTGAGCCAAATATCTGTTGACAGCCCCATCTGATCAGAACCAGCAGGAACGTTACTGCGTTCAAGGTCAGGGGACCCACCACCACCATCGCCAGCTCCTCCCGGGTGTGGAGCAAAGAACTCTGGTACACGAGGTCCACCGTGTGTGCGTGGAACTGGAATCTGGCGGGAGAGGAAACGGAGGTGGGTGATGTGTGTGTGTGTGTGTGTGTGTGTGAGGGAAAATGTGTGCATGTGTCAATATGGATGCATTATATTTGTATTTGTGATGCTTCACAGCTCAGGGGGCAACTGGTTCCACTAATTCACACACTATGTTATATTGTTTGTGGTTGATTCAGTCATATTTAATTAGCCTGATGACAATTAACATTATAATTAGATTTTTACTAGGGTGTGCTGCCTTACTCGTCACATGTGATATGTTAGCAGAAAAATATATTGACTTGGCTTTATAATATCACATTTAATTTTAAAAAGTAAAATACACTTTAACAGCTGTGTTCAAACAAATCTGTCTGAGTTTTTCTTAGCCCCCCTATCGTAAGTCAGACTCCCCCCGCAAGCCTCATGAGTTTCTTAATCTTCCCATCAGTCAGGAGGAGGTAGAGTCAGCGGTGGGAGAGGAGAGGTCCAGTTTTTGCTCATTAATTTCCATCTGATTTGCTCCAAGAGTCTAGCGCCTCTCAGATTCTGTCCATTAATCTGACAGTGGAGGTCCACTGGTGTTTTATCTGAGGCAAATCTGCTAACACACACATTTAATCCTCCAAAAGTCCTTTCAGAGCGCACAGATTACCTCACTGAATGACCAGCACAGACAGACGGAGGAGTTTAATGTTATGTTTTTTAACACTGTAGGCTTCTGTGAATTGCACTGTTCAGTTTCATTCCATTTATAGTGAATCTTGTTGTGAGACAATGAAACTGTCCAGTTTAATAAAATTGACATTGCATTTTGACACTGGAAGCATCACTCCATATTAAACCAAATTCTCCTCAAACGTGATACTGCAGTGAAACGTCAGGAAGTCGTGTGGATTGCCAGGCAACGTGGAAACAAGACCTTTCTTATATATTTTGTTGAACTGTGTACTTACATTGTCCCAGATGTTTTCAACAATGTGGGAACCATAAAACGTAAACCTAAAATATAATGTACAATGCATACACGTGTAATAAAGTAAACCTATCAGCACCAACAGGCCATAGGCCCTGTCTGACTCAGGTGCAATATAGTAATATAATAATAATAAGGCAGTGGCAGTTTGTTTTTAGTTAAGTATAACTGTAGTTCTACCTTTCCTTGTGTCAGCTAGTGAAACGAAACTACGCCAGGGCCACAGACTCTGTAGCGCCTGGGCACACTTTGCTGTCCGAGGGTGGATTATGGGGACGGAGGAGGCAAGGAGAGATGGAGGCAGAGAGGAGGGAAAAAAAGAGGGAGATGAAAACAAGAAGGGAGGGAGGCCTGTCATCGCACTCTGACTGTCACATGTTCTCTCTCTCTCTCTCTCTCTCTCTCTCTCTCTCTCTCTCTCTCTCGCTCTGTCTGTCTGTCTGTCTGTCTGTCTCTCTCACTGGGCACCACCAGCGATGGACACTGCATGGAGAGAGAAATGCTCGGAGGGAGAGCGACAGATTCGGACATGTGGAAGTTGTCATCCAGCGTTGACCCCCTCTGTTTTTACATTTTTGTTTTTTTCACCTCCTCTCCACCCCCTCAGTCCATCCTATTTTTTTTGTCTCCCTCAGCCTTCTTCTATCGCTTTCCGTGATTTAACGCATGATGTTTGCACCCCCCGTCTTATTGCAATAAAAGCTTGGTCGTATGCATGTTTGCAGCCAGCTTGTTTTATTGTGATGAATTAAATAAGCACCATATGCCATTGAGATGTGATTTAACAGTTCTGTGGTATCTTATTGCTGTTTATTATCAATGCCGTGTACCAAATAATAACAATAAATTCCTTCCAAATAATGTAGCCTTTTGGGACTTAGAGCCGTGTAGTGAAATCAACAAACTCCCCCAGCAATGGTTTGTTAATATTGAGAGAGTCTTGTTAAAATGTTAATGGGGGGATTCCAAACAGATGATTTGGGTGTATCCAGTGTGTGTGTGTGTGTGTATGTGTGTGTGTGTGTGTGTGTGTGTGCTAAAGGGCTGAGGAGAGTGCTGCACCTCCTCTGTTCTCTATCCCTTTCACATCCCATATCACCACAACTGTGCACGTATGTCTATTGTGTTGCTTGTGAGCGTATGCAAGTGCATCTGCAATTTGCTTATGTGCTCAGCAGCAGTCTGTGTATGCATCTGCCCTCCATGTAAAGAAATTTATGTCAGCAGCGATGTGTGTGTGTATCCACATGCCCCCCCTGCCCATACGTGTGTGTGTGTGCATGTTCAGAGAGATATCAAAGGAAGCAAACTCACTTGTTGACAGGAACTGCTATGGCCTGGAGGTAGAGCCACTGGCTGCAGTAATGCAGGTACAGCCTCACAAACCACATCAAAGCCAGCAGCGGCATAATGAGGCCGAGCTGCCGAACGGATCCACGCCAGCTACTATGCAGCTGTTGTTGCCAAGGCAACGGCAGGCCCAGCTCGGACGGCAGCATGAGCAGGGCCAGGCGGGCTCGGTCGGACAGGCGTGAGGGGCAGGAGTTAGATCCAGTCTGTGCTGATCTGGTTTTGCACAAGAAGAGAATCAGACACACCACGTATGACAAGCTTCCTCTTCACTTCTTCTCATTCTTCAGAAATAATACTATTCATTTTTATTTTAAAGAGAGTAATGCATACGGATGTCAACCTTAAACTTTCCTCCTAAACAGGAAGTGGACCTCTAATGACTGTATTATTGGATTCATAGTGCAAATACTTTTTCTTTTCTTTGCATCAAATACAATATTCAAATGCATGTTTTTACTATCATTAGATACAAGCAATAAATGCTAGGTTTTTGAATACTACATTTTCCTAATGCAGTATTCAAACTGACACACATTCACACACATACACAAGTGCACCCTTCACACACACACACACACACACACAAACAGATAGGAATCCCTTCCAGCAGTGTTCAGCTTCCCTCAGCACCTCTGTGCCGCCCTTTGTCAGGCCTGCTCAACTATTCCCTTTCATATGGGGGGCACAGATGGAACAGTGGAGGCGAGAGGAGAGGAGAGGAGAGGAGAGGAGAGGAAAAATAAAAATATGTTACAACAGGCTGCTAACAGCCTAGCATAAAGAAATGACATACCTGCCACATACGCGTGTGTCTGTGTGCTTAGTAAAATGCTGTGTACAGTTACATGCGTAGACCTCCAATTATTACAGTTTGAACACATCAACACAAGCAGACACTGATGACCCCCATCGCCTGCCTGTCAGTAATTAGTCAAAGGCCAAAGTAGGTGCGGAGTTGTGGGTAGCATCACAGAGTGTGACTTAGGGCCTTTGCCTGTGGACATCCCTGTGTCTCCCCACTGTGTCCCAGAGCGCAGTTGGAATTCACTTTGTAGTGTGTATCTAGGGAAAATGGTGCACCGCCTAAAGACGAAAAGTGAAAAAATAAAAAAGCAGCCCAGAATCAATTGTACCCACACAACCCCATCCACACCCCCTCGCCAAATAATTAGGGCTAGCCTAACATGAAAATGCAGTATTGTGTTTTCTTCTGCTGAAATACGAAGCCGTCTCGCTGTTGCATTTAAAACAAAAATAGATCACATTTGCTGTTCCTGTGAGGTGCGGGTACACCCTCTGAAGTGTTAAATTATTTGAAGTTATCAAGTTCCTCCTTAGTGGATCCACGCAGGAGCGGCAGCGTAGCAAACGGTGCACGTGGGAGAGCTCGACGTTCATTCAGAAAACGCTCAGTCAACAGTTTGAGCCGATAAATATTCATAGCTTTGCTGGAATAAACTGGAGGAGAGGATAAACATCTGTCATAGAAGTCGGTTACTGGTCAGTTCCGTGAATTTAAACCACAGCGTGTATCCAGTGTGTTCCGCTGCACATATACAGTGTGTGTTTTCCAGTCAGATGCTGTGCATACAAGGTAACATGTGCAAGAGGGACTGCTTTGCATCTATTGCTTTTTCATTACATGTAAATTAAATCATCTGAAAGCACTGTTTACTGCTGTTTTATTTTTCACAATTAAAATAGCAGCTATTTATAAT
This sequence comes from Scatophagus argus, assembly GCF_020382885.2. Lineage (NCBI taxonomy): Eukaryota > Metazoa > Chordata > Actinopteri > Scatophagidae > Scatophagus > Scatophagus argus. The sequence goes on from NC_058510.1 coordinate 2,459,895, forward strand.
GTGGTGACATGTCTTCAATATTAATGAACTGCACTGACAGTAAAGATAACGTTAAAGGCACTACCCTGAATATTTAGAGGAAATGATTACATGAGGGAAAGAAAACCATACCTGACGTTTTAGATTTGCAGGGAATATGTGGGAAAGTGTGCAGTCCTGGTGTCAAGTGTGTGTTTTTACATGATCCTAAAGTGTATTGCGAACAGAAAGACGATGATGTACTAACAAATATGTGTCCCTGCTTCTCCATTACGACTTTGACAAAGGCTCAGCCATCCTCATCCAAGCTGCATTACGATGTGCCTCACTGTGTGGTGTGAAACTGCTTTCCGCATGTCTGCAAAAGTGGAATTACAGAGTAGACAAAAAAGCAGTGTGTCACAGACAAGATGCTAGCCTGTCAAGTGCGATTAAACGAAAACAGCAAATACAACCTGACGCCCATCTTTCATATAATGAAGATATTGATGATGCATGAAAGAGGAATATTTTTAGACGTCTTCTTGTGGCGGCCTCTTCCAAAGGAAACTGGTAACATGATGTGAAATCTGTTATCGCCGCTGAATTGATTTCATTATGGCACCTCCAATTACAAAAGTACAATGCAGAAAGAGAGGCAAGGCAGGGGGTGGAGGTTTGGGTTTTTTATCTCGCAGGAACGAAGGATGTTTCATTCCAATATCACAGCTTGTCCCCAGAACGACTGATAGCATGTGGCATAGTGGCCCAGAGATGAAACTAACCATTTCAACAGGCATGCACTGGCACTGAATGCCATATTTTAATTGTAGTTTATATGTTTCTGAGAAATCTGGTCCAGAAGCTGTTCCCTCATTATCTTTTTTATATGTTTGTTGTTCATTCCCATGTCATCAAAGCACTCCACAAAAGGGCTCATCATCCTCCTCAACCCTTGCCACAGAGTGCCAAGCTTGTAAATCAGATTTAATCTGTCAGCCACTGGAGCGACAACCATCTCCTGGACTGGTTTTTCCAGGCTGCGTCCCCTGACGTTGTACAGCATGACAGCACTCAGGAGCCCTGCTCTTAAAAATAGCACAAAGTGAATAGCAAGTACGGACAAGTATTAAACCTTCAAGATGGCGTGGGTAACGAGGGTGAGTGGAGGGAGGAGACGAGTACAGTGGGGTGTTACATTTTAAACAGGAGATTTATGGTGAGAAGGCTCCAGGCCGAGCACAGTGAAGGTAACCCTCAGAATCCTCCTTCATTGCCCGGATGGCTTAAACCCTCCAGTCTAAGGACACTTAAAGTATTGGACTTATCCCTTTATTTTGAGGATTAAGTTATTTTCTGTCACTTTTATATTTGGGCCACCGGCATTGTTTATAAATGCACTAAAACCACACATCTCTCCCCACGTAGTCAAAGATTGGCTTGCTGATGGGGAAACAGAGAAAGCAAAGACAGTGTGAAAATAGACTTAAAAGATTGACAGATAACGTGATTGTTTTCTTAGTGGCCCAGATGCACAAGTGCTGTGCTGATTATGGAAGTGTGATTATCTTAGGTGTCAAGAGATGGGGCTGATGATACCACATCTTTGTTTACATTTAATTTTAGAATAATGCTGATGGTGCATTTGCTTTGGAGCGTGACAGACTCTGTCATCTGTCCTCTGTAGGTTACACAAGACTGCAGCTGGAAAAAATCTTGTGAAACTTACTTTTCAAGTTGTAGACATACAGTATGCACACCTGTGGCCATGGTGCCCTAAACACCTTCAGTGTGTTATGTGTTGTACATCCAACGTGGACCCCTGGAAGATTTGCATGAATAATGTGTAGGATGGAAGCACATCCAGCCAGAGGTCAGTCACTGAGGTGTAAGAGTCCAACACACACACACACACACACACACACACACACACACACACACACACACACACACACTGAATGACCTTCACTGTGCTGTTTACAGTCACCAAAGACAGCAATGCATCAGCTCCATTGTCTGGAGACATTTCTGTCCCGAATATTTGTGTGAATGAACATAATGTGGATTTATATTTTAAGCTCAGCACACTGACTGCCTGTGTGTACGTATCTCCGTACATTCACACACACGATACAGTGTACGAGTTCCTGTGTGGGGACTATGTGTATTTATATTAACTCCACTCCTGGTTTACTTCGCATCCAGAAGTCAAAGTGGTTCTCACGGCACAAACATTCAGCTTTAACTGCCTGGTTAACGCATTCACGCAGACACACATAAGTTTACGCAATGACTGGCACAGACGCAGGGCTTCGCACAGGCGGGGCCAAAATGAAGCAGGGAGCCATGAAACCTCACGAAGTTCATATCACAAAGAAGCTCATTGATTCGAGATGCATTAAATGATAATCACTGGTTACTAAAGCTACTATCAGTTTTTTTTTTGCAAAGCACCTTGAATATGTGCGTGCATGAAAACAAGTTGAGCAGAGCAGCATGTGCCTGCAAGGCTTTTAGATAATTGAACCATTTTTATATCATATTGAGGGAAGTTTTATTTATACTGAATAAAAAAAGGAAAAAAAAGCTTCAGATTTAACTTTATACTCACTCTCTACCCTCTTTTGTTACATTTTATTCGTTCCAAGAAAAATTACCTTACCATTTGGGAGCTTTATAAGAACTGTTTTGTTTTTTTTTACAGAGACCCTGGCAAAGCAAGAACACACATAAATGAGTTTCATTGACAAAATGGGGGCACAGTGGCAGGTATTTGGGATGTAGTTAAAAGAGATTTATGGAATAGTGACTCAGATGCAGAACTGGAGTCCATCATCATATAATTAAAATAGTATAACAATACACCACCAAATTATCAGAATTATTTGCAGCTGACAGGGAGTGGAGGAAGGCATAATCAAGAGCACTGAAAAAATATGTTCCACTTAATTAGGAATCCACGTTTGACTAATAGGTGGCTGCTCATTTTTACAACACAAGGGAGGTTCAGCTGAGAGTTCAGAAGTTGATCAGCTAGCGGTAGATAAGCTGCAATCACAGAATCACAAACTGATAGAGATGGGTGGGCATTGGTGATTATATCAGATTTAATGTGAAACCAGGTGGCAGACTGGTGGTTCACATCAGGGTGGTAAATAGGAGTACGATGTGGGACACTTCATGCAGCCAGTAGAAACTGTTTGGGACTCCTATCTGGACTAGCTGTTTCCAGTGTTTATGCTAAGCTAAGCTAACCATCTGCTTTCTGCAGCCTCACATTTCCACACAGACACGATGTAACTGTCAGCAAGAAAGTGAAAAAGTATTTCCCAAACTGTGAAACTATTCCTTTAACGCACTATAAACACATGAACATTTGCTTCTTACAATCTGAAAAAGAAAAAGCGCACTGTTACTCCTCTTTGTGATTACTGCATCTCCTGCACAAATGTGTTTTTGGCCTCCACACACACCTTGGAATAGTTTAGACGTATACATGAGGTAGCCGTTTCACTGCCATTCAACATGTGGCGTTTTTATGGAGCGCCTGACTTAGCACGAGAGGGGATTTAAACATGGAAATGGCAGGTCCCTTGGTGCGCTATAAACCAGGGTGGAAACATTTCAAATGCAGATGCACCTGGGATCAACAAACACTCAGGGACTTCCCAGGCTCTCATTACACACTCAGCTACTACAACTACCACCTCCGTCCTCAACAATGAAGAACAGGTTGTTTTTCCTCTCCATAAACCTTTTTTTGAGGGCAGTGAGAAAATACTCCAAACCTGGTGCCAGTAGATGTGTAATACACTGAATGATTAATGCAGGACAAATAATAACTGTTCGAAGGAGATCCATTCGTTCATCAATTTGGGCGAGACGTACAGGGAGGAGCGCTGCGGAGGCTGAGTATGGGCCTCCAGAGAGTTGCATCAGTATTTAAATGGATTTCACTTCTCTGACCTTGCCTCATAACTGCAGGACATTGTCACCAGAGAGATAGAGACAGAAAGAGAGAGAATGAGGAAAGGGTGCAGAGAGAAAGATGGAGAAAATTAGAGGCAGGGAAAGCGAGATGAAGACAGAATTAACGGGAGAGAGGAAATAATTACGAGCCAGGCAGGCTAACTGTGTGTAACTTGTGTGTGTATGTAGAGAACAAATTAAGTGTGTGATGGACAAAGAAAAAAAAAATAAAACAGGAAAAGAAGGTTTGCTGTGCCAAGACATGATTTTAAATTCCACCCAGCATCGCAGAGCAGATTAAATCTCTCTCTCAGTTGTCGGTGCAGGATGAAATGGGCCTCTTAAAGCTGCTGCTTCCACATGATGAGGCCAAACTGTCTCTCTTACTTTCTAAAATCACGCCTCCCTTAATCAGTTTGCCTTTTTTCCGAATGTAATGGCAATTTGAATTTCACCGTACCAGTAAAATGCTGCTGGAACATCATGTCCAGCTGCTAAGAGACTCCATTTAAAAAAAAAAATAAAGGTGCCTTACAACTTCTGTCACACAACCAAAGCAGAGGAAAAGGTGTCAGCCATGACGGTATTTCTGATGGGAGCTTCATGTGTGTTCTTGTAAACATCACTCATATCGCCTCCAACCAAATAAAGTGAGAGACCAATGCAAACTGTTCACTGTGGTGTCACTACGCTCATAAATTGAGCGCACTCTGCTTCTAAACCGGCGTTGGCTAAAATGCGTGCTGATGACATCATGCTCGTGTATACACAAATGTTATGCTGCGAATCCAATTCTGATTACATCGACATCCACAGCCTGTCAGTTGTATTATTAGAGCTGTCTGTCAGCAATGTTTTCCCAAAAGTTCATATTTATTTGCACAGGGCACAGTGCATTAGTGCGTGTTTGTGCTGCAGTGCATTAGCTAGCATGTATCTGCGTGTAAAAATCCATTTTTAAACTCTTCTGGAGTTGTTTGTTGACTTTTGCCATCTTTTTTAGATGTTTGTGCCAGAATGGGGAACGAGTGATTACAGATGAAAAAAAGAAGACTGTGAGGGAAGTGTCACCTCTGGCCGAGCTCTCTTCCTCTCTCTCTCACACACACACACACACACACACACAATCTCAAGCACAAATCACACGCAATCACTCATATGCTCTCACATATAGTTCCTGTCATTTTTTTTCCATCTGAACCTCCCCTCCCCTCCCCTCTCTTACGTGTCTGTGGGAAACACATTCATCCCAGCCAGACCACCAATGGGACCGCAGTTGACTCTGACTGACGCCCACATCACTGCAGATTAACCAATCGTATTGCAACATCAGCCTGACAGCTCCGATTTCCATAAAGGAAGCGGCATGTTGATTGTCTATGTGTGTGTGTCTGTGAGATCCAAAGTGACCACAGAAAACCCTAACATGTGCACTGTGGCCGAGGTAGCCAGGGGCCTCACACACACACACACACACACACACACACACACACACACACACGCTCCTGCCCCCTCAGCACAGGAAAGAGCCCTGGAAAGCACCAGAGACCCAGGGGTGAGCAGCACTGCCATCTCCACCCACCTCCTCTACCAGCATTACATCAGAATTGATTGACCCTTGCACCGAGCTGCAGTTCAGAGCTGCAGTATGCAGGGGGATTGACAGCCTGGAACTCGCTGTTGTTTCAGGTGGTTTTTTTCTCTTTCTGTGTCTCATACTGCGGGCCGATCTCTCTTTCCCTCCATGAAGGTTCTCCTTTAGTGCAGGCGTGTCACTGCGGGAAGCACGTTGTGAATGTTTCCACGCACATGGTCCTGTGTAATAAAGCAGCCCTGAAACAACTTTACTGCTAATCTTGCACTTGAGCACGTATAGACAGTCAAACAGATGGAGGGCGCAGGAAGACAGACACACAGCGAGTGAGTGCTCTGATAGGCTCGGTCGGGGGAAACGGGCGGAGAGGATTGTTGGTCCCCAACGAGGCGAGCTAACTGGGGGAAAATTAGGTCAGTGTGTTCCCTCTGACTCCACAACAAGAACAGGCTGTGCACGCGTGTGTGCGTGCGTGTGCGCGTGCGTGCGTGCTTTGCTGGTGCACCTATAGTGCCATACTGCATCACCATTCACACTGCCTGCTACTGGACGTGCTACCAAAAGTCTGATTCTAATACAGCTGATAATTATTTCCAGCACATTTTCTCGTGCAGCTTTAATCCAGATTTAACAGCAGTGTTTGATAACCAGCTCTGAGCCCAAATCCCAAAAACTGCATTCATTTTGACTCACCATTCATCTAATTGAAACCGAAAACTAGTGTGTAGCTAATCATAACATCATAACCAGTAACAAAATAGTTCGGAGTATGAAAAAACCGAGTAAAGGTTAAGTGACATTTTTCCCCAAATGGCCGTGCAGTCTTTTGGTAGAGAAGCTTTGGGGACAGATGGAGTCAGTTCTGCAGTCATTTGGCCTCCGGAGGATGTGGATGCTCTTCTGTTCTACCTCCCGCCCAGCTTTGTCTTCACTCTGCACGCGTCTCTCTCTTCCTGTCTCCTGATCAGGACAAGTCACACATACTATAATTGATATGAGATTTAGGGGGTATATTTCGATGTAATTAGAGTCTTGATAATTGGACTAATTAGATCTAATTGCTATGTGAGAATGACTTTGATTAAAACAGGTTTCTCTCCTCAAAACCAGAGTCGGAAAAGAAAAAAATAGTTGGGTGACTTTGGTGACACACAATGCTAAAGCTAACTGACAATAATCACAGATGCATGAACATCAAAATCAGTAAAACAATCAGGTTTTTCAAAAAAATAACAAAAAAAAAAGCAACTGAGAATTCTTCAGCATTTGCGTTTGTAAGGATTTATGTGTTTTTTGAATGTAAAATACGATGAGGTTTGTAAAGCTTGAACGCAAACTAGCAACAGTGACTTTTCACTGTGCCGAGTGTAAAAACTGCTAAAGTAACCTCTGAGGTGTGAAATTAATTCAGTCTGAGTATGTTTACCTTTTCTACAAGTTGTTGCCGCACCATCCGAAAGCATTAAATTGGCCCTATCGAATTACAACAGCCATATTGAATCAGGTGCTTTGATTTTTCTCAGTGCTATTCTGTGAGAAAAAAAGGAGGTTAAGATTACACTTGTAGACATCAAATAAGCTGGAAGGTCGGCAGCAGTCTTTCATGCGTGTTCAAACAGATAGCAGCAGCATCGGAACTCAAAAAGAAAGAAGAAGAAGAAGAAAGAAGAGGAAGAAGAATTCCTGGCTTGTTTTCATGGCCTTTCATTTGCCCAGAATTGACTTGCAACTGTCAATACTTGCAGTAAAAATTCTTTGAAATTCTAATTTATGGTTCATGGTTATTATGATCCCATGAAAGGTTTTGTTTAATTATCATTATTAATATTTTTTCTAGGGGGGTAGACCTGCTTTGGAGGTTATCAAGCAGAAACATAATTTTAAAAGAACAAAATCAAATTACTAAATTCCAAAAATGTGGAGCGGAATTGATCTGCCCGCAGTGAACCGAAAACTTTAACTATTAAATAGAATTTATGTATAAAGACACACTGAAATGCTTCCCGGTAAACGTATTTCTAAGTAGTTCTGATGGCACGATAACCTTAAACAAAGAGATGTTAGTACATAAAGTACATTATTGTATATTGTTCCATTGTTTATGGAACTGACATTCTGATGTCACTGGATTAGATATGAACTGTCGTCCTGCCGTACCTGTAAAAGTCTTGATCACCAAATCTTTGAAGTCTCACCTGCAGCCACAGCCTGTATGAGTACTGTGCACACTGCAGAGCTCCGTGAGGCAATACTCCGCTTTGCATTTATTTTTCCTGGTGAATAAAGTGTTCCCGGCTGCATTGTGATTCTCTGCCCGTCCTGACTGAATCTCACTGTTTCTAAGTGTCTGCTTACTAATGCATGAGGATCTGATTTGCACATTTGTGTCGGGACGCCCTGTAAAACTCTCAATGAGCTCAGTCTCTTGTGGCTCAATAGATGGCAGTAATATCCCTCAATCACTGCAGCATGAATCCTCATCCCACATAAAACACACACGCGCGCACACACACACACACACACACACACACACACACCCATGTGTGTGCATACTGTAAGCAGACACGGTGCAGTAATGATGTGCATGTGAACACACTCCCACGCACATGCTCAGATGCACATAAACACAAAGACACGAACTGAGCTCTCGAAATGACATCATTACAGCAAATAAAATGAAAAAGAATCAGTAAACAATTCCTTTCGTCTGCATCTCTGCCAGTCCTCAGGTAACGTAGAGAAGCCCAAACAGCACAGAGGGAGAGATGGGTGAGGGGACGACTTTGAGACTGCAGTGTGTTTGGCGTCACTCCGGAAAGCCAACACTGGCACCGAATCTTTCTAATGCTCTGATTAGGCGAGGGCGAAACAGCAGCCTTCAGCTCTGGGACGCCGTAATGTGCGTGCTTGTGAAAGATGAAATCAATAGCAGCAGCACCTTCATGGGGCATCGGGGGAACCACCAGCTCTCCAGCTCAATGCAATCCGTACCTTTAACTGACAGAAATGTCTCATCTCGCTGAACCCGGCGACTGCTCAGAGGTAAAAAGCCGCACTATGAATAATCGTGAAAACCATTTAATTGTGTCCCTTTGTGTGCAGGCTGCCTGGGTTCTGTGTTCGTTTTGTGCTCGCTCTCCCTCAAGATAGTCCCTGTGTCGTCATTTGTTGGCAGGATACGCTGGTAATCATTTGAATTCCCCCAGTATGTTCAGAAGATGTCAGGGAGTAGTCTCTGATCTTGTTTAATATGTGACCAGCAGCTATAAATTACCAACTCCCAGAAATGAGGAAACATGGGTACTTTTAAATCTCAAGGGAGAGCTCTCGTTCTGTCTCTCTCTCTCTCTCTCATGCACACACACACACACACACACACACACACACACACAAACAGGGGAGGGGGTGGGGGGTCGCATCCCCTCCCCCTTAATTTAGATGACATTCAAATAAAAACAAATACCTGTGACTTTTTTGTTGAAATAAGCAATTTTGCTTTCAGCCTTCAGTTTCGATGCTCCACAGGCACACCGTGCTGCACCGCGTTGCTTTTAACACATTTGGCCAATCTGTGCTTCCTGCTTTGTTTATGTTTCATACATCCCTGTTTTCTCATTAAAATCAAATGCTGAAAGCCACAGCGAAAAGGAAAACAAACTTTTCCAAACCTCCTTTGTTGCGTTTTGTTGTGCAGAACAGGAGAAGGAGGAAAACAAATAAACCGCACGGTGACATAACGGGTGGATGTTGAGCAATGCTTGGTTTGTGTGCGTATGTGATATTGTTGCAAAGCAAATTACTTTGAGTGCAAGTGATTGTTTTGTCTTAAAGCTGTAAACCACAATGTGAAATTTTAACTTTATTACTATTATATTTTCATGCTATTTTAGACATTTGAGTCTAAGTTTAAAAAAAAAAAGCAGGGAAGTTAAGATTGGATTAAAACACAAAAGGGGACACTGATGTTTTTAAATCTGAAATATAAAATGTAAGCTCTTGTGGACATTAGAATCCCCTGCTTTCTAACCAAGTTGTCCCACAGTGTGACTTTCTATCTTTCCACGGGGCTCTGAAAATGACTTTGCCTGTGACTTGTTTCTGTTGACAAATCACAACTGAGCTGTACGAGATTAAACCCAGAGCAGATGCAAGATCCATTTAGTTCGGATTTCCCTGGAAAGGCGTGTGACGACTGCCTCTGTGTCTGTACAGGAGGTGTTCCCGGCACATTTTGTTGTCAGCGTCTGTCTCCTTGATGCTGTGCACATCACTGTCTGTTAGGCACCAGAAACCAGTTGTCACCCACGTTTTTCTATTTTTTTTTTTTTTTTTTTTTTTCACATTTGAGTTTTGCAAGACTGAGGCAGGATAATGAGTGGTGAGACTTACTGTAGGGAGAATGTATACTCCTCCATCTCCTCCGCGGAGAGGTTCTCCATTGAAGGCTGCATCCTCTGTTTGTCTGCCTGCCGAGGCGGCGCGCTGCTGCTGCTCATGCTGGGGCCGCAGCTATTTGTCTTCTTGATTGGCTTCTTCTGTGAGGAGCAGGAATCGGGGAGAACACATGCGGATGTCATTTGTAATCAAAGCAGGAAACAGGCCTCTGAATTTATCTTGGGGGATGCACACGGTGACAGTGACAGTGCGGGTGGCACTTTGGAGCCTCTCCTATATCTCAACCGCGCCTCAATTGACACGAGACAAGAATGACGGCAAAATCGCATACGGCACGCCATCATTCAAGTTGAGTTCATTTGGGAAACATGCGTACAGTGACGGTGGCATTAAATATGTGATATTTGAGCAGCTGGCACTGTTTTTTTCCACACAAGTCGTTTACTGTCATCGTCATAAACACAGTCAAATGGAGTTAGGAAGTGGGGTTTTAAATATTTCACCAAGGTACTTGGGAGCAGATATTATTTGTTAAGCCGCCAACATGTTAACGGCTTGCTTTCCCTGGCCCTGTCAGCCCTGCCTGTGTTGCCCTTGGGTGGGCTTAGTGCCTTTCTGCTTGAAGTTGTGAAATACTCGCTGATGTATGTTAATGAGATCCACAGTTGGAATAAGCAACCCGTCTCGTTCTTCCGCCCCTGTCTCACTCTACCTCTCTCCATTTTTTTAATCTTTTCCTTTCCTCCATCTCTCTCTCTCTCTCTCTCTCTCTCTCTCTCCTCTCTCACTCTGTCTCTCTCCCTCTGAGATAAACTAGGCCCAGGAAGTAGTAAATGGGCAGTGCCCCATAAAAGCTCCATCCGTTTTCATAGGGCAATCTTTGCCAAAGCAAGCTTGGATTCCAGAGTGATGATAACAATAAAAAGGTGGAAAGGAGCGGGTAAGAAAGCCGGGAGAGAAAAAAAAAAAGAAAAGAAAAAAATGCAGGAGATATATAAACCGCAATGTTCTCCGGTGTCTCCCCACAATAAATTTAATGCAATACCTTAAGAGCGGATCCCGTATAGCTGGATTCCTGCCCTGTGGGCAAAGTGGTCGCCTGGAGAAAATTCATTTTAATTAGGCCTGCACTGTAGGTTGAGGGGTTGAAATCTGATCCCTAGCGCTCCCAGGCTGGGGCAGGTTGGAGATCACTCCACTTAATCATTAGACAACTGGGTTCCACACCACGACATTTGACAGAGTTAGCGAGGTTTAAAAGATAGGGCCGAGAGGGGAGGAGGGGACAAAAACACGGTCTACAGAGTCTGCAGAGAAATAAACCCTCATATCAGCAAACTCATTCATTTAACAGGTCATCTCTGATTAATGGTGGTCTGTCCGTCTGTAGAAGGAGGTTAGTAGGAGTAAAGACTTGGAGGGAGGGATAGGGGAGAGAGGCAGGAGGGGAGGATGAGCATGTGTTCATAGGCTTCTAACCACCTCGACAATAACATCACAACAACAAAAGGCCGCAGCCGAGCCACAATGGCAGGGGCGGACCAGGAGGCAGCAACGCCACATCAGCACACAGAGTCATTTTGCAATTACCACTTCAAAGTATGGCAGGTAACATGCAGGCTTTGATTAATTTAGCTTAAGTCCTCTGTAGCACAGGAAGAGGCGTGTTTAGAGCGGCTTGGAGAAAAAAAAAAGGGAGGCCTGGCTGGCTTTGCTGATTTCACAGAATTTGAGCTGCTTTGGCTTGTCAAGCAGATCAAAACTGGCTTTGAAGGCTGAAAAATACCTGTTAGTGTGAAATGTATTTTGACAAATCTCAGATAATAAGCCGGGGAGGTGTGTGCAGGGGCGCAGAGAGGGGCGGGAAGGAAGGGGAAGGAAGGGGAAAGCGGTGAGGGTGCTCATTTCAAGGGTGGGAACACTTTCCTCTAAATCACAGAGTTACCTTGTAGTGAATCCCACCCTCTGCTTTCTCCCTGCATGGATCACTCTTTTCTCCCGTGTTTCCAGAAATGGCTCCCGAGGACGAATTCTTCCCTGCATCCCAAAAAGAGAAGCAATGTGCAGTGAGTGTGAAGAGGAAAGCGAGGCTCATGTTTGTTTTCTTTTGCAAACCACATCTGGCACTCCTAGTGAGGCTCAAGGGTGGATGGCTGACATTTATGTTAGAAAACACAAACGATACGAGCTGTTAAAAGTAAATGAACAAAGCAAAAAAAAAAAAATCCAAAACAGAGACAAATTACATTTAGCTGCAAAATGAATTTAAAATTGAGCTTAAAATTGTCATAACAATTTTTTTTAAAAAAAAAGAATAAAAATGTTAAAAATGCTGCAGTGTAACAAGAAATCCAATGAAGTACTCTTGCTGTTGTCCTGTTTTTCTACTCCTGAGCAGGTAGTGAAGCTGTTGGTGCACCAAAGGAGCAACAAAGGCTGATTTCAGTCTGCACAGACAGTCCTCTCAGAGCCGAACCTTCCCAGCCGCCACGCTCTAATGTATGCAATTACAAATGATGAAAAATCGGAAAAGAAATTAAGTTTGGTTGTAATACATTCACCCATTCTTCTCTTCTTTGGAAAATTACTTTTGAAGTATTTTTTCATCCTAACCCTCTTTTTTTCTTTTCTCTTTCTCTCTATCTGTCTCACTTCTTTTTTCTTTCTTTCTTTCTTTTTTTTTTTTTTTTTTGCTGTAATTTAAATGGTAAGCCGCCAGATGTGTGTCTCATGCTTGAAGAGTCGGAGATCTGCATTATTTAGCATATTAACATTCACCGAATTTAAAAAAGGTTTCCTGCATTGCCTGGAGGTTGTAATTAAGTAAACCTTAGCTTGATACATGTAAAAATCTCACTATGTGAAACTTTTTTCCGCCCGTGGAAGCACTCACATCTATATAATACATATGGAAACCTCCACGATGATATAATTTTTCTCCTGCTGCGGGATTAAATATATCAGTAATAATAACTTAAATACAGGCAACACATCAGAAATCCGTCTGACAGCTAAAATGTACTTAAATGGCAGGAAGAGCTGCTCTCTGCTATTTTTGAGGGAGTCTGAAATCAGATTTCATCCTAACACAGATGTAGTTTTTAATTACCACCACTTTGCTGCTAAGCATTTGGAGCGCCTACAGTTACAAGGTAATAAGGTTATATTTGTTCTATTCCAGGGGAAGAGTAATTTATTATTTTTCTACATTTTCATGACATTACATAACTGTACACTCAATTTTGTGTCAGTGTTAAGATTCCAATAATCTCACGTCAGTCAAATATCTTTTTGTACACCGTCTGGAACACGACTGCATGCCTGGACTTGAGGACAAGATATTTTCACCCACTCTGAAAGTTGATAAAAATAAAAAGCAGAAAATGTCAGAAGAGGAAAAAGCACCAAGAAAGTGAGCGGCGATCAAGAGAACGGAGAACCTTTTGTGTCAGACGTACAGAACGTGAGCACAGGAAACACAACACATTTCTTCCTTTTTTGTCATGTGTTGGTTTAACAGGCTGTTGCTAATGTTCTCAGTGCAAGTGAGCAAATATTACATTTTAACAAAGTGTGTGTGTGTGTGTGTGCAGACCGAGCCAAGCAGCCCATGGCCGCTTTCTCACGCACGCACACACACACACACACACACACCTCAACCTCTATTAGCAAACAACAACAACAACCACGGACTAACAGACTTGGACCACCATGGATTAGGATGTTTACTTAAACTACACAACCGAATACACACACACACACACACACACACACACTTGCTAATGCGCAGATGCTGTGGAACCAGAATGAGCGCGGAGGCAGCATCGACAGCTTCAGCATCATCGACAGCTGAGGGCTACGTCTGCGAACTCGGAGCTCTGGAGCTGCCACAACTCCAGCCTCTCCGGGCACTCAAGGCCAACAACAAACTCCTTGTTATCCCCCGGTGCTCTGAGCTGTGTTAAGACCTGCACACACACACACACACACACACACACACACACACACACACACATATCCAGTGCATACGCTGCTTTGACGCACCCACACACAGAAAGGCGTATAAACAAAGATATTAATATGTAGACACTTGCATACATGCACAGCATTTTCAAGGGTAGAAATACAAATGAGTGTACCTCACAACCACATAACTCAACACACTTCTGTTCACTCCTGCTTACACACAAAAACAGGCAGAGGAAAGAGAAAAGCCCGAGGGCCGTAACACTGTCGAGACCCCTCCACCGTGTTACCGGTGAGATGCAACCGGCCTGCGATGGCGGTTCTTGCTCACCTAGGCCCCTAATTGCCAGATGATTGGTCCAAAGTTACAGAGAGATCGAAGGTCAGAGACTCACGGATTACCCTCGAGACCACGTCGGAGCTCGTGTTGAGGTTGTTATGATACTGCCAGGATTTTGTGTCGCTTCACACAAGAGTTTCTTTTCTCGTAATCCGTTGCATTTTAATGACAGCAACAGATGCTCAGTGCATACTAACATGTACATATTTGGATGTCATTTTAAGACTTTTTCACCCTCTCTGGTCAAAGTCAGATTTGTCTTTATCGTGCTCACTGAACCACACAGAGACTGGGGCTTTTCAGTGCATTTTGCAGGCAAGACACTGTCACCTTTGGGTGTGTTTGCCCCATACACCCTGCTTTTGTCGCCCAAGTGCAGTTTGTTTTTCCACACACACTGTGAGGGTCTGTGTGTGTCTCTGTAAACAAGCTTCAAGGCTGAATCCATTCATTTGGAATCCGGACATTGCTGAATTAATCGGGGGGATGCAGAGTGGGACTGATTGAGACGGTATGATGTCACGTTGTGGTCTGACTGGGACCAGCCTAGAGGGGAGCACATCCTGAAAGTGCAGGGCAGCACTCCAAAGAAGACATCAGATGAGGAATCCTCGAAGGAGATGGATGTTACAATGCAATGGAAAAAAAAAAAATTAATAAATAAATAAACAAAAGGCTCAGAAATGAAGCAGTGATACATTTATGGCAGAATGCGTGATCCACTAAAGGCAATCATGAAACAAGACGCTGATCTAATTAGTCATTTGGATTCAGACAAACCCATTGTAACTGGATCATTCAGCTAATGTGAAAGGTCACTGAACCCAGTGTGCCTCTAGCTAATCTCTACGTTAAAAAGCCAAATACACTCCATTATGCTCTCAGTCAGCTGAGGTAAATTAGAATTATCATCATCCAATCCAATCCATCCAGACATCCTCCAATAGCAAGTGGATCTGAAACACAAAAATGTCCGTGGACACACCATAGCACTTACAGTAATCTTCTGATTTTTTGATCAGAAACTTGTCAGAGTTATTCTCTTGAACTGGGATGACAGGTTTTGTTCTGTAATAGACACCTCACCACGCTCTGTGATTTTTCTACGGGGATTAATTAACTTAAGGCCTCAGGAATACAAACTTCCAGTCTCACTGTCAAGCTCGTCTGTGTGCACGTTATCGCAGTGACAAGAGGTCTCCATATACTCGTCCTGATTCTCAGACAAATGGGTAATGAGGAAAATCCTGGCGTCACATGCGCAGAGAGAGTGATCTCCACGCAGCACACATCAGAAACAGAGAGGCATGAAATGGGAAGGAAATGTCTGAAAACCCCAGACTTGACAGAGGACTGTGGAACAGGGGATAATTTGTTCTTCCCCGCGCTGAGTTGGATTTCCATTTTTGGCTGGGTTAAAGTTGTCTGTCCAATCGCTCCCTTCAACCTTGACGTAATCGCCCCATCTGAATGCCATAATTCCCTCCAGAGGTAATGCAAAATGAACAGATCTGTATGCAAATGGTGCGCAAACGTCAGGTCGGCTTAGGGAACGGCGTGGATGAGGTGCTGTGCAGGACACCTTTTGATCCGGATCGGGTTCACTTCCCAAGCAACCTCCTCACCTGGCTGTGAGAATGTGTGTGTGTGCCAGAGTATGCATCCGAGTGTGTTGAAGAGACCTGGTACCTTTTGCCTTGTGTGGCAGGACATAAATCTCCCATAGTGAGTGCCTCCCTCCCTCCCTTTGGAAAGGCAGTCAGTTCGTTGGGGACACTTCCCTTGTGGGCGTTAGGATCTCTGTGGGGGGTCACAGGTCAGGCGGCGGAGGAAGCGACAAGCTGTGAAATGTAAAAGACCAATTTCTTCCACATGTTTCAGTGCTGGGAGAACACTGCCAAGCTGTCAGCCGGCATCACGTTTAAAATGGGCCAGGGTGCTACCCAGCAGACCTGTCACAACTCATTTGTAATTAAAAAGCCTGTGTGATGTTTAAAGCAGAGCACCCCAGAAACTTTTGAGGACTGTTAAATAAAGATGAGCTGTGTGTGCAAAAAAAAAAAAAGGAAAGGAAAAAAAAGAGGGATGTATTAATAACAAAGAAGCTAGCCAGTCGCCTTTGTAGTAGATCAATACCAAATGAGCCTGTATTTGATTCTCCTTGACTTCAAACCAGGTGGGAGCAAGAATTATAGGTTTTTAAAACGAGGAAGTGGTTTATTATTGCTATTAACAGAGGTCATTAGCCTCCTCTGGATGTGGGTACTATTGTGGTGTGACCTTGCCTGGACCAGCAGACAAGCAGGGCAACAACATCAACATAGTTCATCTGATGGACAGACTAAATTCAGGATCACATTGGAGCTGAAAGGAAAAGCAAAGGAGTGCCAGTCCATCACAGGGCTAAAACATGGAAACATAATCATATTCACATCTGGGAAGTCTCAAATCAACCTGTCGTCGAACCGTAGGAGGAAATCAGATCACCTGAAGGAAAACTGCACAAACACGGGGGGGGACTGCAAGCTCCACACTGAAAGACCCCTCTTTCAGTGAGGCAACACTAACCACCGAGCCACTACGCATTGGCTGCAATGCTTCATTTGCTATCTAAAATCACTTCATTCCGCATCCCGGTGCCTGTGGAGTGGAGGAAAAGTGATACAAAATGAAGGAAATCAGATTACACTTGAAACGTGAGTATTCCAGTGGATAATGGGGCAGATAACAACTCCAAGACGGTAATCAGGAATGTGTGATGGATGGATCTCATGGCGGAAAGAGAACAAAAACCTCAATATTTGAAATTATAACTCAGAGATGTGTATTCCTTGAATGCAGCATGTGCTGTCTAACACCTGCGTCAACATAATATGACAACTCGTGACTGTCGAGTCAACATGCCAGCCTAACTAGTTAATTAGGCACTGAAAAGATTAAATAGCAGTCGCTATGTTAATGTAACTGTGCCTCGGAGAAACCGGCTTCACAGCAGTACTGTAAGCAGTGTTACGTGTTGCAGCTTTGACCCGACCCCTAAAAGCACAAACTGTGCTGATCGACAGGTTGTTCCAGAGCCCACTGTATAGTCACATTTACCTTCAGCACAGCAAAAACAGAAAAAAATAAGAAGCTGAAAGTCTACATGCAAAGACTGAAACGTTTATATATAAGTTTATATTAGACTTTCCTGGCCACGTACCAAAGAGGCTTTTACTTATTTAAGTGGTTGTATTATCAAAAAGCTTCATCTGGGTATGTTACAATCTATGAGTGTTGAACTTCCTGCTCCAGAATTTTCTTAAACTAACAGTAATGCTACAGTGCAGTGTATCTGTTGGGTTTTTGCATATACTCTCACTGAGAAAACATCATTTGTTTGATTTAAGTTGTGTCTGTCAGGCTTGGCCCACTCCCACTGCCTGTACCCAACCCTACCCTGGAGCACATTCACCTCAGAGGACAACTGCTGCAACTGAGGCCTGCCATTCTTCTCATCCCGGTGCTCGTGACATTAGGGTGACATTTTCTCCCCACTGTGGCATAGTCGGGGGTTTTAACACTGAACCCCTACCTGGCAGAGATGAGGAAGAGCAAGCGGAATCCGCTGACAGGTGCAGAGGAGACCCCCGGTGAGATTGTACCACAGCGGGCTCTGCTGCTCGGCTGCTGGGGCCCGCATGTGGCTGCTGTTGGGGGAATAAGTGGGGCTGTGGATGAACGGGCTGAGGGCGGAGCTGGAGTGGCAGCCGGTGCTGGGGTTGCTCATGATGAACCTCAGGTTGGGGCGTGGCGGTGGGGTTAGGAGGAGGTATCGACAGGGTGGTGGAGCTCTCGAGGCCCCCGGATGTTCCAGAAGGGAGCCTCTTTACCTGAAGCACCACAAACAACGGGGAAGTGGGTCTGTGAGCGTTAGAGGTCTACATATGGGTTCAGTGAACATTAATATAACCTCTTCATGTTCATGTCATCAGCAATTATGTTCGTATCATTCCATTGCATCACCATCGTTTGTGGGAAAACAGCATGTGAGAGCAATTACGCTACAGGTGTTACTGATCAAACTGCAAACAGAGCCAGCTATTAGTATTTGTCATAGTGTGCCATAATGGCATGAAATAATTCAATTAAGACCATAAATGTGGCCAGTATGAAGATCGTACATCCGATTGTGCTGTGCATCCATAAACATGTACAAAATGTGGCAATTTGCAAAGCAGCAGTAATGACAATGCAGTAAAACAAACAACAGGTCACAGTCGCAAAGGGACAAACACAGAGACAAACCTAACACAGAGAGCTTTGTTCTGGCTTTTAATTCAATTAAGATGTTTACTAATCTAATCAATGCATCAGCTCAAATGCATCCGGAACAAAGATGTGGTTCTTGTTTGCTCTCTGGGGCCAATTTCCAATTGCTCTGCAGAAGCTTTTTATCATAGAAAATCCAAAAATCCAACCCCCGTCTGTACAGATACACCATCCTGCTCACACACACACACACACAAGCATATAATTTAACATTCAGAATCATAACTCACACCTGCACACAATTATGAATAAAAATAAAAAAAAAAACAGATAAGAATCGTCAAAAGAAACGTGTATGCACATGTTTCCTAATCGCACGCACACACACCTGGAAGTACAGGTTGCACAGCCAGTGGTCTAGATCAGAAGAGATGAGGGCTTCAATTTTTTTAAACTGGTCCAGTTGTGTGTTCGGCTCCCCCCTGAGCAGAGGGGTTTTGAACCTGCGTCAATGACACATAACAGGTAGTCAGCAGATGTATGATTGACACATGAACATTAGACCAAACAATTAAATACTTATAGCCCAAATATCGCTCCATCTTTGATCTGCCGTTGACACACCTGCCCTGGACATGACACAAGTTGGGCCCACAAACAGGAAATGCCCCCCAAGCCAGCACAGAGTCTGTGTGGCTGGCGTGTCCTGGGAGTGCGAGCAGCTGGAAAACCAGGACCATGGAGGGGACGACCTCACAGGCTGCAGGCAGGATCTGCAGACACACAGGGAAGCCCAAAGTGAGCCACAGACTGACTCAGGTGAAGACATGTGTGAGCTTATGCAGACACATCACACAGCGTATAGAAAACTTCCTCCCAACCACAAAGTCAACGACAAATAAGACATGAGCCCCCAGGGAGCCATTTAATCTACATCCTTGACTTGACTTCTCCTTTAACTTATATCCGTGTTCTTTTTATATCCTTCTTAACTGCCATTCTTCCCCGTCCAACTCAGCAAATTGCCTAAAACAAGATGTTGGATTGATAAAGACTGTCGGCCTCAAACAGAGGGTGGAGGAGAAGTTCACGTTGCTGTTGTTACTCTGTGAGCTGACAGTTACTGAATTTGCGATGCAGCAGGCTGCCATCAATCAAACTGATGATATTAAGGGTATCTTGCATGAAGCAGAAAGTGTTAGCGGTTAGCAGTTGATGGCAAACACATGCATTCTTATTTACCCAGAGAACGGTGGGTTTGCTTAAAAAATGAACTGACAGTGAGATGTGTGCCACTTCATCCATCACCGGGTGGAAATATTTTATCCCTTTATTAGTTGTAATGGAAAACGCAGGGGACTTGTTTTAACACATAAATCATGTGTATCCCTCTCACACCCCCCCCTGATAATCTGCTTTTGGTATGCACCTGCGAAATGATGGGTAGTAGTGTCTGACTCAGGACACAAATTTATGGCATAATATCACAGATTATGGATATTGAGGATATTTCATATTATTCATTTACTGTAAGAAATATGACCTGCATAAATAGTAATTTGTGTGCATGTGTGAGTGTGAGAGTGAAGTGCCTGCAAGCAGACACATGCGTTTGTTGGCATGTGTGTGCATGTGGGAACTGTGGGGTTTGTGAGACTGGATGATGTGCTTCAGAGGTTTTCTCACTTCCTCTGTTTGCTGGAGGAGCCGCTCCAACCATTGGAAATATCCAGTTTAATTCAAAACAGACAGAAAAGAGCACATGTGTACACAAAAGGAGCGAGGAAAAAACTGTGACCATCATCATGGAAGATGACTCAATTCTTCCTCAGTGACAAACAAAAGATTAAAAAAGGGAGGGTGAAATCAGGAGAAAACTCGTCTCAAGCACTTCCTGGGACTTTTGTGTTTTTTCTTTTTCCTTCCTTGTTCATTTCTTCCCCTCCTCTAACACTAAAATGTGGAATCTTCCCATTTGGTGTAAAAACTGCACCAAACTGTGGGCGCAACTCCTCTCATGTGATCCCACTCGCCAGCATATCCAAGACATCTCCAACTGAACTGCGCTGTTTCTGTCTAAATCCAAACCCAGACACACAAAACAAAGGGTGAATGAAAAAAAGAGGGAGGGAAAGAGAAGGAGGAAAGGAAAATAAGCTCCTGGCTTCCTCTTACCATCACTAATTCCTCATTTCCTCTTAGAAGGCACTGCAAGCACGCTATAGTGTGGGCAAGAGGAGAGAGAGAAAACATCCAGGCCAATCCTGATAGTCTCAGACAAATCTGATCAGCGTTTCCACTGCTGTCACTGAGGACAACAACAACAACAGGTTTGCCCACAAAGCACAGCCGAGGGTTTGGCGAGGAGTGAAGGGAGGGAAGAGTGACATGAGGCATTCTACCACACCATACTTAAACCTTTTTTACCTCTGAATCAGATCCCAGGTCCGCATTCAGTTTGTGCCAGCTTTTACCCCGTCCTTTATGTTTGATGGGAGCTGGAGACAATATTATCAGGACGCTATAGCTTAGTGAATACGCCCACCAGCGCATTGACAGTGTCCACATGTGCTAAACGCTCCAGCTAAGGCCTTTAGAGTTGCCATCAGAACACAGAAGAAGCCCTTTCTGAGCCTGAACAAAACTCTGTGGGATCAGGAGGGGACAGCGGATTCAGTGGCTTCTGTTTTAAGGTTTCTCATGTGAATCTTTCACACAACGTCGATGAATAAACGCAAGCACAGATTTCTAATCCACTGGTCAACATCGGCCATCCAAAACGAGTACGTGGGTTTTTTAAAGATTAGCTTCTATACAGGATGTATTCCCTCGCATCAGGAGGTTTAGGAAAGTGGATGTGAAATGTGCATAGATTTCATCTAATGTAATCCGCTGTGTTGTTTCATCAAAAGGACCAAATGTGAAAACATGTTAAGTCTTTTATTATGCACTGGAAAATTGAGGTTGAGATTCATAATACTTCTCAAAAATATTACATTTGAGTGGATTCTGCCTAAGTTTTCTATTTTCTACTTCCATTATCCCCCCCCCAATCCAGCTCAGCTACGCTACGGATGCTCAAAGACATGAAGAAAAGACACTAAATTTTTCAATGCATTTGTACTTCATTTTCAGTCCAATAAAACATTACTTCCTTATATAAATGAATAATTGATCTCGGGTTTGATTTACATGCATGGATTAAATGTCATGTTTGAAAAGTTGTTGTTTTATTCATACGAGGATCCCCGGAGAAAAACCTAGAGGCTGTGTGTGGCATATTTTCATATGCCGTCTTTTACAGCAATATAACTTCTCATAACCCCTTCAGTCGAGCGCCTGCTCCGCGTTCACTGCGACTGATGAAAACCAGGAAGAGAGGAAGAGCAATTTGGAAATGCTGAGGCAAAAAGCCAGACTAAACATGCAGTGTGGTAGCTTCCGACTTATTACCACACCATAGTTTACTGTTTGTTTTTATCTGAGAGGATGGTTTGTCTTTAAGGTGGCATTTTAGTAAGATTTTCCATTCACTTTCGGATGAAAGTCTTTGTCCATGTCACAGGAAGTGAGCGTGTTCTAATCCAGGGCCGTTCAGTGACAAAACTGTTTCCAGATAAGACATGATATGAAAAAACTGGTTGTTTTTAAATAAAACTACACAAACCACAACCGAGTCCATCCTTCCTGTGTGGAATAAACATAAACATGTTTATGTCAACATAGGAAGGCAACATGTCGGCCACACTGCAGACGCTCTTCTGTTCTCTGCCGTCTGCAGCCCTCATCGTGAATGTCAGTGCTGACCGCAAAGCAAGCATTAAATAGCAAAGTAAGCAAAGTAAAAAGCAAAGTATTTGTCGTTGCACGTTTTACACTTCCGCTTTCGTGCGACGTGTCTTCTATAAAACGTCCTCACCATGAACAGGCTCTGGTTTACGTGCAGGTCCGAGTCGTAGAAGCGGCCCCGATGCTCGATGGGCTCAGTGGACACGGTGCGTTGTTGCTGCTCTTTCCCACTGCCCCAAGCCAGAGCTGGACCCCCTAGACGGCTGTGAAGGGCCACGCTGACCGTGTAGAGGCCCCTGGGTAGCTTGTCTCTGGTAGCTCTGAGGCAACACACACACACCTCCACAGGCTGGGGAGTCGTGCTCCGGCTCACCTGTGGTAAGTGCACAACATGAGATCTGATTGTCATAAGTTATCAAAACATCGATGTCAATGAAGGACATGAAACGGTGGTTTTAGAACTTTAGACAGCTGGAATAACAAGATTCCACATTTGTCATCTGATCAATGACATCCTGCATCCTTTAATGTATTTATTTAGTGCGTGTGTTCACTATTACAGTGAACATATTGTCCATATCAAACCGGATTTTTACCTCATGTGATGGACTTTGGAGGTGCAGAAGTAAAGCTGTCACATGCAGACACATGCAGAGATTCTGTCTCACACAACATCTGAAGCGTCTACGAGCTTCGCGTGGACTCGTGCGCTGAAAACCCTCACGGTGTCAGTATTTGGTCTCATCAACTGTATCACACTAATGCTGTTACGTCTGTTTGCTGGATGTTGCTTTTTACCACAAAAACATCAACTTCGGTATCACACACCTGTAAGAGTAAACAGTGAACCTGCCTCCAAGACAAAGACTTTGTTGACAGTGTGATGATGCTGTGTTGACTAAGGGTTGTAAATGCTGTCAACATTTACAGTATGATATCTAATCTCCCCCCCACCGCAAAGCACTTAGCTACTGTTTGGAAATGTTCCATGTAAACAAAGTTTGCTTACTTATTTACTTCTCCAGTTTTTCACAACACCTCCTCATCAGCAAACTCTCTGTCTGCTCCCCTTGTTAGAGAAGCCAAAAAATAATTTCCACCTCATCTGTCATGCCTGGTGTTTTTTGTTATGCTTTGTCTTTTGATTTCTGTCCATGTGCCATGTTTCATGTTTGTCCTGTCATGTGTTTTCGTGTTTTATGTTCAAGGGTTATGTCATGTCCTGTTTTATTTTGAAAGCATCTCTTCCTCTGTGCCCTGTTTTCATGTAGCTTTGCTTTTGGTTTTCTTGATTGCTTTCTCCCTCCTAATGTGTGTCACCTGTGTCTCGTTGTCTTGTCTATTTAGTCCTTGTCTTCCCAGCCACGTTTGGTCAGAGTGTTTTTGTATGTTCTCTGTTCAGGCTAGGAAAACTCTTTTGTCTTGCTGTGCTATGTATTGCCAAGAGATTTTTGTACCTTTTGTTGATCCTTGCCACAGTAAATGTGGGCCTTTTTTTTGGAGTTCCTAGTTAAAAATAAAGATTATTGTTTTTTGGATCTCGGCCTGCCTGCCCTTTTTGACTCTACATCATGCCCCATTTGACGCCCCATTTGTGACATCATCTTCTGTCTCCCGTCTTAGTAATTGTGACACTAGTGCACAGTCTTTTTATTGTCATTTTATTGTCATTTTAGATTTTGAAGACCAGAAAAATATGATGATTTGGGTGGAGCCAAACTGAGCACTGAGGTGTTTTTGTCAGGCAGTCACATGCAGTATGAAAGACCTGCCCAGCAGAGCTGCAGGCTTCCATCTACTGATCTCCATTCAGCCATTTAGGGGCTAAATGCCTTTCTCAAGGATACATCAGCACTCCTTGTTATCGAAGTTGAGAGTGATGATGAGAGTTTTGCCCCCTGGCCACATTGCCCATGCAGATAAAAGTTTCAAAATGCCAACCTTCTGGTAGCGAACTCATCCCACTAACCTTCAGGCTACATCAGCCCACTTGTTGTTTGTGTGCTTGTTTTGGTGACATGTGCCTTTTTTAGGGCTTAGGATGAGTAACAGGGTAGGCTGGCTAGACAGTTTAGTTGTTTTTTTTCTATGAAGCATAATAAGAGAACAATATAAACACACATTCAGTCTTGTGTCCCCCGTGGCATCTGTTGAACAGCACTGAATGAAAAGTCAGCGTGGCTTAAACTGAGCCACTTCGTCTTCATCTGCGCTTACATGTTTTTAAACTTCAATAGCAGTGATGGTCGCTCTGTTGTGTAGCTGACTTTGATCATCCAGTGCTGACCAACATATCCCAAAGACCACTGGGCAGACGGCCACAACATTTTATATGAACATTAGGATATGATTCCTGATATTTTTAATGACCCTGTTACCTTAATGTTACTGCTATCATCAGACCAAAGGTTCCAGTTATGCACATCAAATATCAAAACTCCTACCCTTTACTTTTCTATGCTGCCATTTTATTTCATGTACTCTAATTTACATTATGTTGACCAACAGTATGGTCACCAACCAAACAAGCTGAGACTGTTCCTATCCTTCACACACACACACACACACACACACTTTAACCTAGCGAGGGGGGGGGGTGTATGCTGAGCCCTGCAGTAATGCCCCTCAATCTCCCCACTGTGAGCGTCTTTGCATACCAAAACAACAAAAACAATTTAGGCAGAAGTGAAATTAGTATAATTGGTGGCAAAGCGGTTTAACCCACACATCTCACATTTGGGAGGAGGTGATGGAGGCCTCCAAACCCCCACACTGGAAAGAGATGTATGCACGCATGTATGCAGACTGGAAAAGAGGAGGAGGAGGAGAAGAAAAAGAGGCAAAGAAACAAAAAAACAATAACATCACACCGGTGTCCAATTTGCACTATGTATGTCTTTAAGAGCTATTGTTATTATCTGGCCCACGTGCTAGCACAGGCGTCGTAAGAGACAGTGAAGACGGCAAGGCGAAGGTAAAAGGTGAAGTGAGCCAATTTTCCATATCAGAGGTGGTTTGTTTGCCCCAAGCTTGAGTTGTGCCTAAAGTGCCATAACATTACAGCACTCCTACAGATGAGATCAAAGGCTCCAGCGCGGGATCCTCCGCGGTTCTGCTGGCAAGCGGCCGTCCTTTCGCTGAAATATCTTTTCAGGGCTTTCCACACATTGACTGATCACACAAAATGCACTCTTAATAGAGACAGGAAATGCCACATACAAAAACTTCCTTTCTTTCTAAGTATGGGCTAATATTCAGAGATTAAGCTTTCTCGTTAATTATTTTCATTTTAATTAGTAAATCTTAATTAACAATGAACATTTACCCTTAAAATTTTTTGGCTTCAAAATGAAGGAGGGGGGTGAAGAAAAGAGAGAATAAATATGACAATCTTTTTGGGACCTCCGGGCAGGATTACTGATGCAGGCTGCCTTAGTTATTAAACACGTTCTAAATTAAATGCCTCCATGAATTTTGCACAGAAATATATTTTCATAGTTTTGCATGCCAAATGTGACATTTTATATTTCAGATTCATCTCGCCGCAGTAATTTTAGAGAAATGTCATATAAACAAAGATTTTGTCATTTACCAAAGGAAATTACTATGCGTGGCAGGTTTGGCCATTGCTTTCTCTCCCTCTCTTTTTCTCTTTCCCTCTCCCTCTTTTGCCCCCTATTCTGCCTGTGCCGGTTGTTTCAAGTCAGCAAGCCATAAAAAATCTTTATCTCAGTGAAACACAGCAATTTGGGAGATAATCGAATGGTGACTGGGGGGCACAAACGCCAGTCTGAGGAATTATACCACAATCTCCCCTGCATTTACAACCTTCCTCAAAGCCAGTTGTCACCCTGGAAGGAAAGCCCCCGACTGAAGATTCATTACATCTTTAAGCCAGCACGGTGGCATGGCAGCCTCATCCCCAGATGCAACACAACAGCACACTCCTCCCACAGCTGCTGCTGATGCTACTGCTAAAGCTGCAGCTTCCTTCTCTTCTTTTACACTTGCTTGTCTTTTCTCTCCTCTCTCTCTCTCTCTCTGTGTTCCCCTTTTTCATCTCAAAGACTCCTTCTCCCTCCTACTTAGATTCCTAAAACCACAGACACCATCCACACAAAGCAGGTGTGTGTGTGTGGGGGGGGATCCTTATGTACTGTGTAAAAATAACGTGGCTGGGTAGTTAGCATTCCATGTGGAAGCCCTGTGCTAAGAGCTTTGTGGTACCTCTGCGTGAATGCGTGTCTTTGTGCAGGCATGTGTGCATGCAGTCGTACCCATTGGTGTCATGAAAGGAGGGAAGGAATCTGAAAAACTAGAAAATAAGGGATATGTCTTCCATTCTCGCAGTCCTATTCATCACAGGATTTCACATAATTACATCATTTGACTGTTTTTGAGCAAACAACTCTGCCTTTTTCTGTTTTGTAAACACTGCAGGATCGATATCTCGTCCTGTGAAACCTTCTTAGAGATTTAAGGATCGTGTCACTTCCTGTTTGCGTGCTTTGTGTTTCTCAGTCCACGGTCAGCGGCAAACTGACCTCACCTGCCACAGCGGCCGCGGCGCTGAAGAGGAGGATTCTGGGAACTCTGTCATCTGGCGGCGTTTGGCCCTCGCCGCCTCTTGGCCTCCCCCCAGCGCTCTGAGTGACGGGTTTTCAACGGCTGTGCTGCAACACGCACAAACACGCACACAAACACAAGAAGCTAACCCTGTTAACAGCCACCTGCATTTTGGACTCTCTGTTGTTCCACTTTGTAGCCAACAGCGGCTCAATCTAATAACACCACAACAAAACACTTTCCACTGGGTCCCTCTCTCTCCTTCGCTCTCCCTCTTTCTGCCTTTCTCGGCCTTTCAATCTTATCAGTGGTAATGTAATAAGCGGTTGCTTCACTCTGTCTCCTCGCCACTTCTCTTAATTCCTCAAAATAAAGCAATATCACAGGGGCCCTGGCCTGCCTGTGACTGGGGATAAGATGCTTGTAAAAGGAAGGATAATTCAGCAAATAAACGCTCTGCATCAAAGGCAAGCACTGGGTCTTTCGTTCCTTTCTCTCCCTCCTTTCTGTTCGCCTATCAAAAGTATTACATGTGCTTTCATCAGTTCACAACAAGGCACAATGTGCTTCCTAATGCAATTACTCGACCTCCATAAAATCAGAAACAGTGGAAACAAATGAATTACACATTTGTTACAAAAACCACAAGTCAGCTCTGCGTCTCTTCTCTTTATTTTATTTTATTTTTTTCGTTCATAGGCTTAGGGAGAGAAAAAGTGAAATCATTTCTCATTAAATTTCAGGCAGATGTAGCCTTAGGTGATGCATAGAAAGTCTCCCATGTCTAATAGCCACCCACCATTGATATCAGAAGGAATTTACAGGGTTCAAGGCTGTCGAGAGGAGGTCATCTCACTAAACTCCGAACCACATTCATCTGACAGAGCTGGTGTCCGACTACCACCCACCCATAAAACAACCAAACACGAGAGGAGATACTGATGTGTACAGTAGTTTCTTGATTTTATCGTGTCAGCCGGCGTGGTGGTCCGTAATTACTAAAAACTTAAACATGCTAAGCTGACTGCCCGCGGGGGTCTCGCTACCAGATTTGATGTGTGATCTCTGACTAAAGTGGATGGACCAAGAATTGATGCGCCTCCAAGCCCAATGACATGGACAGATTTCTGTGCCCTCGAGCCATCCTACCCACAATGCACTGCCCGTCGACAGGAGAAGCCATGCAGAGGACATATGAATTACATGCCTTCTCGGATGTCAGCGGGAACACAAGAGCTTTTCGCACAATTAATGATTACAGTCATGTGACATGAATTGTTAACACGGGGAGAAATATGAAATGGGCTGGACTTACGGCTGCAGCAGCGTGTTCAGCCCGGGCTGTGGTGCTTCTCTCACTGCTTCGTCACAGTCTCTTTGTGAATGAGTCTGCTTGGAAATATTAAAGCAGATTAAGGTGGGGGAAAAAAGAAAAAAAAAAACACTGGGAATGTGTGAACCATCACAAACGTTTAATTTAAACCACATCACTCTACATTATAAAAGGTAGGCACTTGAGTACCAGTTTCTCAGTTTGTCTATTTAATGTAGGACACATGGAAACTATAAGTGAGTGTTCACAATCCCACAGTAGAAGAAGCACTGAGTTCTGCGTGTTGCCGTGTCTGCACCTGCAGAGATCCTGCTGTCCATGTTGATCCATGATATTACATCATGCTTTATTTGCTTATTATATTTAAACTAAAACTGCAAAGTGACTGGCAACTAACGATGTCAAATAAATGTAATGGAGTGAAAAGTCATCAAGATTGTTGTCAAGATTGTGTGTCTCTTGTGTGCTCTGATGGTGTGGAAGTGTATACTTTATACGGTGGGTTTCATCTTGAAAACCCCAGATTTCAGCATCAATATTCTCATCGTGTCATCTCATCAAATATCCCTCACGGGTTAAGTGAAGATGGCGCCTCCCACCTAAAGAGTTTTCTGGTGGCAAGTAAAAGGAAAGGCCACCATAAAGCAGCTTCAGAGAAGCCGTCCCTCTGCGGGCCTCTGTGTCAGTGCTGTTAAACAGCTCCATCTTTTAGAGCAGATGACACACTCCATACGACTCGGAAAAAGGAAAACAATGGGGAAAATGGTGTGTTTGTTTAGCCACTGAGAGACGTCTTTCAGTGTGTGCAACGTGTGACATTTCATTTTAAATTAGACGAACCTTTGCTTTGACTTACTGATCACCCCATGATCTTGTATTTGCTTGCCTTTTTATTTTTGTGTTTCGCATTTGCTCGTTGTTTACTTGACTAACTGTTGACTGCTGACTAAACAGTATTCAGTCCAAGAGTTTTTGTCCCGCAGCTAAAGAAGCAGCACATCCCTCGTACAGTGAATATCTGGGCCTTTACCTTCACGTTCCCCGTGAAGAAGGCCATCAGTCTCCTTTTTCTCTTTGCCCACTCACTCCTCTTCAGCAGTCCCTTCTGAGCCGCTTGCTGAAAATATGTGTAAACACACATGCACACTTTCTTTGGATGCAGCTTTATGAAACAGTGCAGTGCACCATAATGGCAGAATTAAGCACAAGGAGCAACTGTAATGCAATCTGCAGGCAATCGATACCGAGCCAGGCCCTAAAGACATGTAGCGTTTGATGAGTATTTCTGCCGCTTTTACATTCAGTCAGCACATTCACACTCCCCGTACAGACGCATTGACACTGCTAAGTGACAGCGTCTCGCCCTGTAGAGGCTTTGTACGGCAGAATAGAGAAAGAAGAAAAACACTATTATTTTTAAAATAGATGTGAAATCTCTGGTGGATAATGTGCTTTCAATGGGAGGTGGGTGTGGAAACAGTAGGGGAGCGCATACATATTATGGCAGAATAAGATAACACTGATCCCGATACTGATACAGTACACAGTAGATGCCACTGATTATCCAGTAAGTGAGGATGAGTCAACTGTAGTCGTGGCTTCCGAGTGATGGGAACACATTGTCGAACCATTTTTTCCCAATAACACTGACTTCCTATTCACGTAATTTGATACTCCTACTCTCCTTTCAAGTGAGATTATCACTAAAAATACAGTGGATAAAAGTTCTGCATTCTGTTTGCATATGCATTAACGTTTCTTCGCAATCTAGATTTGCCAACACAATGGAAACCCCATGCGTTCGTATCGTCTCCCAGTTCTTTTCTGACTGATGGAATACAAGCACTTGTTTTGAAAGAAGCTTCAGATCTTAACGCTAGTTGACAATATCCCTGCTCCACAGTCCAAAATAAAAAGTAGTCACGCTCTATTTTTCTTGAAAAGACTGTAAGACAAGTAACAAGCCCAAGAAATTCAGCTTCTGTCAGGAACAAACACGCATAATAATGCACAACAACAAGTTCAAAGGCAGAGCAAAATCATCTCCACAAGTCAATGAATCGTGCGAGGATATCATGTGTAGCATAGATCACATGGCACTTATTCTGAGCTGAGGATGAATGAGTTTTCTAACCTTGAACGCATGTTCTGCAAAAAGAAATTTCACATGAACGCATTAAGCTGAGATTCAAACCATCTGTGGTGAAAAGGAAACTTACTAACTTACAAAGGCGGCGGCGGGAAAATTAAGACTGGAGCAAAAAAATCAAATGCACAATGAAAGAGAAAGAAAATTAGCAAGGCAAGCATGTAACACACACACATACACATGGACAAAACAACATATAAATGTACACACTTGCACACACTGTGCGTCCATTAGTGAAAGCCACTGATATACAGCGTAATGGACATGGCTGATGTGCTGGTGAATATGGGATGATGACACAGATATTCCTCTTTGTAGCGCTGACCTGCTGCAGTGAAAGGCTGCCAAGCGTGATCATGTCAGGCCGCACTCGCTCCCTCAGCTGCTGGGCGTAGTGGGGGATCACCTCCTTAGCTGTGCTCACTGCAAGAAATAACACAGTGGCATCACAAACCCGTTTATATTTATCCAAAATGAAACATAACTGCTGCACTATGCAAAATCAATAAAATCTACAAAATTAAATACTGCCCAGGGACAACGAAAATTTAACCAAAATACATACAACTTCCTGGAATGGCTCCTTGTGAGCTTTAATGATTGATTTTCGTGCAATTAATCTGCATTTTTTACTATTATACTATACTTTATAGTGTAATATTATACTACACTAAAGTAATGCCCCACCACATATCAAAAACATCAAATATAAAAACAAATAAAAGCATAGCATTACTTTTTACAGTGCTCTCTTTGCCCATTACCATCCTCCCCGCTTCAAGTCCAGCCTCTCCTCCCAGCCCAGCACTGGCCCCAGCCTGGGCTTTGGCAATGGTTTGGGCCTGGGAGGGCCTGGAGCCTGAGGCATCACCATCACCGCCGAGGAGCAGCAGTCGCCGCTGAAGCACCGGATCACCCTCCTTCACCTCCAACACCTCCTCATCCCTGGAGGCTACCAGCGTACCTGGTGGTTTACGCATCAGCGGGCATGCACACACACACACACACACACAGACATGTACTGATGGATGCGCATACATCCAGAAACAGACGCACACTCACTGAGAAGAGTTTGCACACACAAACATTCATGCAGGTGCACTGTGATGCACACAAGCACACAATGTGAACACAAAACCTCAGTGTTCACATCCGCCTTCACTACATGCTCAGATATTAATTATTATACTCAAGCAACTGAAATCTCACACATCATTCATTCAAAATCATGCATAAATAAGACAGAATGACTTTATTTATTTTATAGTGAAATCAACAGGAGTTGTTTTTTTTAACTTAAGGGCAGATGAGCTGTGAAAGATCTAATCTGTAAAGGAATCAAAGCAAGACGAAGTACCTGCTATCTCAGTTCAGTGTTTTAACAGAAGAAATTTTCAAGTAAACAAAAAATAAAAAATGTTTTTGCAGACCTAAAGCCCATTCATTGAAAGAAACTTTTCCTCTGCACGATGTGTGAACTAGTTTTCAGTTGGTGAATTCACTGAAGCAAAGAAGGATCATCATCTACAGCAGCTAACCTGCTTGCTGTGCGTCTTTTCAGCTATTCTTCGAGCATCTGCGTATTCAACGTGTGCAGTCCGATATGTGTACCAGCCAAAGCTGTTATCACTGCCTAATGCTTTTCACGTAGAAGCTCATATCAATGCCTGGCGCCTTACACAGAGCTAGAATGAATAGAACACTCGTTCTGTTTGCTTTCATCTCCGAGTCAAAGCAATAGAATTTATCGAAATAAAAAAGAACTGAACATGTGAGAAAGACTGAAGGATTTCTCTAGGACTTTTTTTCTGTAAAAATGTCTACAGCACTGGCCACTGTCCATTTCATTAATACTTTGTCTTGTTCATGCTCTTTCTTGTGAAATGTACATAGTGCTTTGAGACAGACTGTAAAAGCGAAGACAAAAGCCCAAGATGCAGTCACAAAATGTCAGGATCAGTACTGACATACACTGAGCCTGCTCTGCAGCGTCAAAGAAGACTAGCGGCCTACACCGGTGGGAGGCATCCATACAACAGCATAAGGTGATTGTCTTGAAGTCTATTGTGGCTCGGTGAAGTGCTTACTGGCAGTCTCCGCAGTTGGACTCCAACAGTACAGAAGTGAGAGCTCTCTCTGTCTTCCCTTCCCTGTGTCTCAGCCTATTGCATGGAGGAACTGTTAATCCAAGATCCTCTTTACTTTTTCTGTGGGATTTCATGAACATTCCAAGACAATGGATGGGGCTGCTAATCTCGGCGGTACAGCTAAATCCAAGACAATGGCAAATAATACAAGCCGGCTAAATTCTACCGTGTTTAAGCGGGCCTAAACCCATCACTTGTGCGCTGGAATTACAAGGGAGATGTGCGTCATGTCAACAGGATCTGGTGCGACTGTCTTCGCCCAGAACAATGCCAAGCTTAAACCACCTCAACGTTGCCCGGTTGGCTACATATTTAAATGAAAGTGAGCTAATGAGAAAAGGCACGCCTAGTGTGAGACAATGGCTGTGCTTGGAAAGCACTAACTACTAGTGAGGGTCTGTTTCGAGTATTATTCTTTGTTATACGTCAGAACTGCTTTCAGTGTTAGTGGAAAATGTGGCGTCTTGTTTTTGTTTGAGTTAGCTTCGCCGTCTTGAGCTTTTCCTAAACATATCGTACCTAAAGTGGTCCTAAAATGTGAAAACAGAATAAGTCAGATCTGAAAAAAATCCCATCAGATCTGCTTTTTAAATGTATTTAAACATGTGATCTCAGCAGGAAAATACAGTCAAGGCAAGGCAATCACAAGCATTAAATTAGCATTTCATCTCCAAAGTTTAATTTCAAATGAAGTAAGAATTTGTATCTTTTCTAATTAGGACCAACCAGCCAACTGCTTTCAAGAAACCAATATACAGGTGTACAGTAATATGGGGATACATACCAGGTATATTTATGAAGGTGTCGTCCTCCAGCAATGCAGTCATCCTCTGATACAGACTGTTTTCATCAGCATTCAATATTGCTACAAGTCAAAACAATTATAAAATGAGTGCACCCTCAAAAGGTGCTGGGAAATTACATGCATTTGTGTGCTTCAAAATTACTTTCTACTTATCACACAAGTCAATCTAAACCACATCTCAACATGCAAACCAGAGATATTAGCCGCGGCTGGAGAGGGGTGAAAATCAAGTGTATGCAGAGGGGTAATGAAATAGGAGCATTAACATGCCTGTTAGCTGGCCTGTCATCATGTGATGAGATTTGGTTTGGCGAATCCTTTGATATTACACGGCAGTGATATCCAAAAGATACAGGTGAAATGGCTTCTCCATTAATAGCCATGTTTCATTATAACATGCATATTACTTGGCTCCCAAGAGCTCGCTTTTAATAGGCCTACTTTAGGAGGGGGCTGCAAACTATTGATATGGCTCTGCATGTGTCATTTGGCAGGGGAAAGAAAAAGCCACGGTGAAATGAAAACTGACCAATGATACGTGACCTTCGTCAATGACAGCGAGCTGGCAAGCCAATCTAGTGATGCCATCACTTGGTGTATTTACATAGACCGTCCTGCCGTCACAAATGGCGGCCTGCTACCAGTGATCTCTCTCACCTCACTTTAATGAACCGAGGAGAACTATTATGACGGAGAATGGCATACTTAATTCCAGCTCATCTTCAGCGCTGACCCCAGCCGTCCTGCAGTGCCTTGGGTCTGTCTGCTCTGCCGACAACGGGTCAAAGTAATTTTGGGCACGTTTATTTCCTGTGAAAAGTGCGAGAGGCGAACGAATGAGAGAAAGAGGGGTTGGGAGTCGGCGGGGATGGGAAGAAGGGAGTTGAACAGGTTCGGGTTAGTGGTTATTAGAAGCACATGAAGCGAAATGTTAATTTTGAAACCCACACTGTCGAAGGGCAGGGGCAGCGGCTGCTACCAGATAAGGCAGAGCCGAGATGAGACGGGAGTACAGAGGCAGAAAGAGAGAAGTGGGAAGGAGACTGCTGGGTTCCTCAGTGCACCTCTCCACGGCCCGCGGTGCTCTGGGGCCTAATTAGTATGCTGCAAAAGGTCACGGCAGGCAATCTCTTAAATACGACTGCCATATGTTTGCCGTGTTCAAAAGGAACTAATGAGAAAGTCTACAAGCTCAAAAGTACCTGGAATTTCAAAGACAATACCTTCTAAATACTTCGAGGTCAGCGGCCTGGAGGACCGGGTGAGTCTGGAGGTGCAGATCCAAAGGAAAATAACCTGAGCCCATGTCTCATTGACTTCTTATTAGCAATCACTGACCTATGGGTATCAAGTCTGCTCCACAGAGTTTATGGGAATCCAATGGCTCCAGGGTCTTTCTATTAAGGGCACACCCCACCAAGCAGCTTTCTTAACCCCAAATCATTCTCATTACAGGGCCTGAATATTTCACTCCAATCTAAATTGCTTTACTTGTATTTCTCAGGTTGTGGGGCAAAAAAATGCACTGCACATTAATTCATGTTATATATTCCACACAAGGATCGCCTTTATAGACGTCTCAGGGTATCGGTGCTTGGATGCATAAAAATGTGAGTAAGTGTGTTTGCACAGGAGCACCGCTAGGCCACTACCCAAAAAAGCTCACTGGGATTCTTTCGTGCTCACATTAAATATCTGCATGAGGTTTTCACACTGCGTCCTTACTCGAAGTTAAACAGTCGGACTGAAATACTTATTAAACGAGGAGCAGCCACACGACTCCTCAACGGTGTCATAAATTGACTGTGAAATTCACATGTTAAATCCCTCTCTGTCGTTAGCAGAGAGTTTGAACAATTTCTCTGCAAATAGCTCTGAGGTTATGAAACCCCTTTTTCAAACACAAATTTGCATAATGGTGGTAGCTTCGTGGATCGCCTTTTGAATCATATCTGTGATTTACCTAAATAGTCTGGCTGTCCTCCAGTTCATCTCTCTAATGAAAATTTCAATTCCCTGTTCTTATAATGCACAATATGCACAGTATCAATAACTAGCACTTATTGCCAGCCACAGTTCACAGAGAATGAGAGCTAATGAAAGATTTTGGGAGACGTGTCACAAACACGGAACAATCTGCCTTTGTGATCTTCCACAAGAGTCACTGCACTGTTGTGCATATTGACACTCACAAACACATGTTTGGTGCTGGTGGTGTATAGTTTGTTCATGTAACTCTTCATGCACCAATAAAACACGTGACATGTCATACATGTGCACATAAAATGCCCTCTGAGACTTGCATGTCGTAAGAAGTGGACTTGAAACAACCCTGCGAATAACAAGATCTTGTTATTTTCAACTTTGCAGATAGAAAACGTAACACGTTTTTCTGAGTTCCAATATCATGAAATTACCTTATGGTTAAGTTCATTTTGTATGCTTTAAGGGTATGGCAAGTGGCCTAATTTGCATTTCCAATTAATAGAACAGAAAGAAGAGAGGAAAATCAGCAACTTAAGTCATCTCTGCTCATCAGCAGGCCAATACATGTTCAAAACAATGTACACTAAGAGATTGGCAGAATAAAATACAACCTTTTTGAGAATTAAGTTACTTTTGTTTTCTTTAATTGTATCCAGATTGTCTAAATATGATTTTGTGATGGAAGCGACGAGGGAAACATCATTGTAGAAAAGGATATCATCACTATTTTGGTTTTGTTTAAATAAGAATACTGCAGAGAAATTTATCTAACAGAAGTTATGTTTAAGTGGTGAACAAATGTGCAGTAAATTCCTGTAAAGTGGCTGCTGACAATTCACTGCGATGCTATATTTCCATCTAAGCCATGAAACCCCTCTTGCTACAGGTTGGCTTTTAATATTCAAGTTTGTTTGCGCAGAAATTCAAAATACTCAAAAGTTTGTGGACAGAAAAGCGCTGTGATGTAAAAAAAAGTTTGCTGGAGGAGTGAGCAGTGAAGTCAACACGAGAGCACTTTGTCCACCTCAAGCATTACATTCAGTTATCTGCAGTTAAACAGTAAAGCTAAAAAACGTCTCCCCAAACGGAGGGAACCTCGTGCTACAGCATCAGTCTTGGATCTCAGACGTGATTGAGGGGAAAAGAGCCTTTCTCTACCACTTACGTCTGCAGGTTGACCTTCCTTACACACTGGACAGAATCCACCTTTTCACTTTCTTTCCAATAAAATGTAATGTAACAGTGGAAAACAAAAAAGAAACAAAACGATGACCTCTGCTAAAGTGCTTTTAAATGACTTTATCTCTAGCAAGTGAAAAGGTTTTATATTTACCAGTTTGGATTTAATATGTTTATGCTCTGCCTTTCTGGCCTGACAGAAAATGTTTTTTTGTCAACATGCTGGACACTTCCACACACGACTGTCTCTTGTGCATAAAACATCATGAAAATAATTGATAATAATTACTAGCCATGCACAGCAAAAGCAAAATAAACCACATTAAATCAGGAATCTAACATGTGACTCATCCCTGAGAAAACTGGCATACTCACAACCTTGAACGCATCCTAATTTACCATCCCATTCCTCAAGAGTTCTCCCTGACATACTGAATTATAAGGGGGCATATTCGTATGCCTGATTGGCCTTAAGCCGTGTTTCGGGGGCGTTGTGAGTACACCACACAGACAGCGGATCGGCTTGGTAGAGTACTAGCGTATGTAAATGCACTCTCCTATGACTCCAGCCCACCACAAGGCATGTAGCCGAGAGTGGGAGTCAAGGCTGATTGTGTCGAGGGTACTTCTAGATAGAGATAGAACACCCACAACTGTAGCTTTCTCCAGCGGAGGAAGAAGTTGTACGAGGGCTGCTTGCTAGGACACGCTTGCTTTGGAATGCAGGGACCAAGGGCCCCCCGAATGGAGAGAACGAGAGAGAGAGGAAGAATGAAAGAGGGAGTGAGAGAAAAGGTTAGATCAGGAACACATCCACTGTCAACAAATTTGAGGCTAATGAAGAATGAAGCTTCACCTCTTTCTTTGGCAGGGGCTTGCAGCTCCATTTTTTTTTGGTGAGCTGCAAGGGTGCTATCTGGCCTGTCACCTCGAATTTCTCTTCCCAGCCAAACCGGAGGAACGGAAAGCTCGGTGCTTCCATCGTAGGCTGGGTTTTCTGTGCCTACCAGTGCAGCTCTCTGCTCTCTCCCTGACAGAATGAGTAGAAACATAAATAAAAATACAAACACTGACATGAAGGGGCAATACAACAGCGAGGCCAAAGTGAAACAACAAGAGCATTTTTGTCTTTTTTTACTACTGGTGATTTCTCTGCCCCAAAATGCTCAAGCGCATCCTCCTCGAGTGACACTAAAACACAATTAGGTTAAAATTAAATCAGAATCTTGCAAAGGAGGAGAAGGAAAAAAAAGAGAAGGAGAAATGATTAAAATAATTACAAATTGCGCCCTGACAAGCAAGAGCAAAATTTAGCCCAAAGCCATTTGTCTGTAATTAGTTAATTAATCCTTACACAAATTATGAGCAATAACTCATCAAGCAGGACTCACCCATCAGAAATTCAGCCGACTTGGATTTCTTCTGCTTAGGTTGCTGCAGAGCCTTCTGCTGTAACTTCTGGAGGGAAATTGTTAAATGAATAAATTAGCTGCAGAATGAAGATCATCATTTATGATCCGCAACTAACGCAGTATTTTAAATATGGGACGACACTAAAATGTCATTTAATTTACATCGCCGCTAAAGGGGTCAAGCACTAATTGAACAACAGGAGTGGAAAAGAATTTAATCATAAACAGATAAGAAAAGTTGACATGAATGTGTAATGAAGGTCACATTAAAATACTTCCTCCTTGTTTCTAAACTGAATGGGCAACAACAGTCTCTCCTGGAAAATTATGTTGTTTTTTTTTCTTACACGGGGCTGCATGGCAGTGCACAGTACTTGGTGTGCAAATGAGTATGGAAATGCAGACACACTTCTTATTACCTCCATTCACGTGAACTCAGCCTAGAAAATCTCAAAAGGAGGGAGAGAGAGAGAGAGAGAGAAACAGTCCTCGAATAACGCAGCGCCAGCTTTCTTGTGTTTTTCTATTTAATAAATGTGATCTATTCATCTGTCTGCAAACTCCTGTGTGGTAGGTGGTCTACATGGCATGGAAAGAAAAAGGAGGGATGAATAAAAGCAAGCATGGGATCCTTTGAAATCAAGAGTTATGTGGAACCAACTGCAGTCCTGCGTTTCTCTCGTTTCTGCGGACAAGCAGAACAATGCGAGAGCTGAGGTAAAAGGGATGAGCAGTTGTTTTCGTTATGGATATGTTTACATAAGGATGCGCCATAGAAAAGAGCTCAAAGCGTATGGAGCTCTTTAAGCATAATTTTATGCAGATTTCAATGATGAACTGTTCGCATGCCCATGAACAGCATGTATTTGTATACAATATTTAATTTCAAAAGCAAAATCAAGGGGCAGAATGAGTCGCGGGTGGGGTGGGGGCTTGTTTCAACTCTAAATGACAGAGCAATTAAAACAGAGAAGGACTACTTCCAGACCAATCTGGTAAGAGGAGTTTTTGTAAATCTGTTTTTACATTCAACAAGCCCTACAGCAAGACATTCATTTATACCACTGAGATTAATGCTTATCTAATTGTAACTTATTTAAAAACCATTTTCTTTTCGACTGGGTACCAATCAGTTCTTCTGAGTTCCGCATGCTGGGGAGTGGGAGCCTGGCGAACTCCACATCACTGGTGATTGTCTCCTCGTCTTTTCTTTTATTGTCTTATTTCCGTTCCATCAGATGCTTTTACACACCTTTCCGCCAGACAAATATTGTTTGGGTGCATATGCAAATTGAGAAACTCCCTGAAATAACTATGGAAAAATTAATCAGGCACTTTTAGGGATGAAAAAAAGGAATTGCGCACAATCACCATTTGCTTTGTATTACATCAGGCCAGTTTAACAATATTAAGTTGTAAACCAACCACAGCAGCACTTTAAATAAGCTACACGACATTTGCATTCATTACATGGTATTAAAATTTTGATCGTTATTGGAACCTGACAGGCTACTCCAAAGAGCTTAATGAATAAATTGAGAACAATAAACCTCTACAGTAAATTTTGTTTTTACTCGACTTGACTGTGAGATTGTGCTTCAGTCGTTTAACAAGACACAGTGTGAAAGTTATTGTTTCAATTGATGTGTTTTCTTGCTAAAGTAATTAATCATCATATTAGAATAATGAAGGAGGATAACCCTCTTTATGTAGCAAATTATTGTTGTTGCCCTCAGGGCTAAAGGCACTTTGGAGAGATGAGAACAAAATCAAAGCAGAAATCACATTAAGTTTTATCTCAGGCTACACAAATGTATTTTGTTTATCACCGTAATTACTGCACAGAATAAACTAGAATATCACTTCAATGCAACATCAGACTTAGAATTTTGAGATTACTTGAGATTTATGTTTCTCTCCCTTTTTATGGTCCTTTTCTTCTTTTCTTTCTGTAATTTTGATTTCAGTTTACAGCAGTTGTCCTTTGGCCCCAGTTTTGTTTCGGTCTCATTTCCAACAAGTTTCTCACTCTGCAAAGTAAATTAGCTCCATGTCCTGCAAATGTCATTAAGTCCTCTGATCACTATGAATGTATTCTTGCCTTAAGTTCAGTTGCAGTGAAGAAAACAGTAAAGACACAAGGGAAAGTACACAGAAGGAGTACAGTGCATACACCCCAGGCCTACAGCTTTGGGTCATTGTCACTAAAAATCTAATCCACACAGCACCATGTGAGCCTCTCTGTCTCGAGAGCTGAGAAAGAAGCCTGGTTCTCATCTCACTCCCGAGACCCCACTGACACTGACAGCATGCTCCTTGTAATACAAGCACTGTTGTTTAATGTGCCATAACCGGACGCAACATGCAGATGTTGCATTTCTAAAACGATAAACAACAATTCAATCCAGAGGGGGAAAAAAAACAGAAAACAAAGAAAGGATCACAGAGATTCATGAAATCAACTGGATCTTTTTAGAGACAGGATTGGCTGTTCAGCACCACTTCAGTGAGATCAGCGGGAGCAGCAGTGCAAACTGTCCCTCTGCAGGAACATAAACATAACATAAACATGCCAACAAATCTGGGTATATTAAAGCATACGTATACAGCAGCACAGCGTGGTAGCTCCTGAGTTCTTTCTCTCGTCATCTGAAGGCACCCATGTGCACCCCCATAAGCCATCACACTCTCCTCAGTTCACTGTGCAGCACATGAATTGCTTAGTTTGCAGTCGGCATGAGAAAAAGAAATCATTTCTAACTGGTGACAAAGAAACATCCATGACTTCTTCTTTTTTCTTCTATAAACGCGATTGTTGTCAAAAGGAATTGAGCACAACAATGCCTTGTTCAGTTCTTGTTGCATTCAAAGGCATAGCTAGGAGGGCTTGGGGAAGACCGCTTGCTGCTCGGGGCTGGTGGGCACAGACCAGCTAGAAAGTGAATTTTGCATACTGTACGGATCATCGCCCAGTTCAGCCCAGTCACATTGAATCTGACATCAACCAATTGTGCTTCATGAAACCGTCAACCCTCATTTACGTCTGCCTGTTTTCTTCCCCACGCAGCTGTAAACAAGGCCCCAGCTTTGAGCTGTCTTCCTCTGTCCCTGCGCGCTGCTTGCCAGGGGAGCGTAGACAGCAAAACCTCGGCTTCACAGAGACACTTAAAGCTACCATTTCCAGACAAGTACCCTGTGCGCTAGACATGGGAGTCAAGGACAAGAGTGTTTCTGGAAATGACAAGAGTTTTAAGAGATCCCTGCACATGCTTTGTCTCGTCTTTGAGTTCTAATTTGTGCTTGAAAATCCATAAAGGCTTGTTTGTTTTCAGGCTATTCTGCCAGTGAATGTAAATGAATGTGAAAGTCAATAAAATCATCTCCTCTTAATATAAACGTCTGAATGTGTATATATATATATGTGTGTGTGTGTAGAATGTATAATATACTGTATGTCATGAGGAGGTGGAACAAACTGATGAGAGGTACAATAAAGATGAGGCTGAATGCCTTGTTAAAGCAATAAAGACATAAAAGTTCATTTTGTTTCATGTTTGTAAAGTCTCTTTTTGTCTATCAGCATAATGAAAGCGGCCAAACTAATAAAATGTCATACGTATAATGAAAACATCTAAAAAGCATCCTTATTTGAATCTCTGAAGATAAGGTCAGCATTTAGTTTCAAAGGCACACAAAGCCGTTTCTACCCTTAAAATGTGAAACCATCCTAATTTATAGAGCAGCCTTATATGTGCACGGTAATTGTGACCCACCAAACAGTTTCATATTAAACAACAACCGCATCAGTTGGTGTAGACAGAAAACATAATTAGTAGTCAAGCTTAATTAATCTACGCTGGCCCCCTTTAAGTGAATTAGTCAATTATTTATGCATGTGTGCTCCTTTGATGCTAACAGATTATGTATGTTACTGGAAAAAAACCTTGAAAAATGACTTTGAAAACTTTCCACCATAAAATGTCACTACAAGCTTCTGCTCCGACTTAGAAATGTCAGTGAAGAGCATGAATAGCAAATGATTATGAACAAACTAAAACTTCCCAACAGCCAAACTTGCACAAATTCTCATTACTGCCAAATCACCACGCAGATATTTTCAGTGAAGGAAAATATTGCAATTCATTGTCCAAAATCCAGAGCAAAATGCAAAGTAAATCAGAGAAATATGGACTTTTTGTGTTCCCTAATCCTTGGAATGGAAATCTAACACAGGTCGGATCAGGGTCTTTCCTAGGATCATGGGAACGCTTTCGGATTTTCAAGAGCCTTTTTGTTTTTACCCTTGAGAACCAGGCACTGGCCTCTGCAACCCCTCAATCCCCCATTGAGAACCCAGAGGCAGCGCAGAGGAATGCTAAATGTCAATGGTCAGACTGCACCAGCACCTTCACAGAAAGAGATGGAGGTACAAGGCCTGACCTCCTCGTGTTCAGCTGAGGGGCCAGAAGTGAAACTGTACTCACACTGCTGAAGGTGTCCATCTCCACAAACTGCAAAAGATCATCGCTGGCTGACCCTGGTCCCTGAACAATCGCAAGGCCTGCAAAAACAGAATGTGTGGGGGAAAAAAGGGCGAGAAACATGTCAGAACAAATATGATTGGATCTAAAGTTGTTACGACTCCCAGAAATCTGAAGCACACGTGAGCAGAATCTGTTATTTACTCAAA
This sequence comes from Scatophagus argus, assembly GCF_020382885.2. Classification (NCBI taxonomy): domain Eukaryota; kingdom Metazoa; phylum Chordata; class Actinopteri; family Scatophagidae; genus Scatophagus; species Scatophagus argus. Next base: position 2,502,424 of record NC_058510.1, read on the forward strand.
ACCCAAACTTTAAATTTGCTTTATAATTCAGAGTTTGTTGATGCTATTGGAGCTCTTTAAATAGCTTACTGTGCAGCAGTCACACCATCTCCCTCCTGTTTGTGTGTTTAAAACTCTTATCGGTGCAATGCATCTTGGAGAATAAAGGACCATAAACACCATTTATTATCACAGATAACAAATTATTTGCCCTGATAATTCAGATAGTTTATTCATTTACATCTGATACAATATCATTTGGTATTTTTATCGTCTTTTCCTATGGTAATTCACATGGCTTGCACAACTTTCTGCTGAAATAGCAAAACAAACCCCAGGCAAAATGTGAAAGATTATCCCATACCATGCGAGCTCGGATGAAATGCTATACTTTTTCACACTGAACACTGCTCCACTGGGTGTGATTGAAAAACATGTAAAGCTATTGAATCTGTGGTTTGTATATGTGAGGGAAAATGAGTGTTGTAACAAGTGGGCCAGTGTTTTTGTAATTGTTTCAAATTACACTCTGCGTAATAACTCAGTGAAAGCAGAGCCAGTGTGCGGTCCGTACACATTAACTAGGCAGAGACCACAGGATATCCATGCACCTTATCACAGCGCACAAAAAAAAGAAAAGAGAAAAAATCCTAATTGTGTAAACAACTGGGGAGACTAACACTCTTAAACTCTATTTCCAGCTGTGTCTATTTGTGTCGATCGGCTCTTATCACCAGCTACACAAAAGAAGGATAACTTTCAGATAAAGAGGTACTTTGCAGCATTTCCTTTACACGTGTATTCTATTGAATTAAACACACCCTAACATTGATGCTTTTAATTTGCTCAACTGTTTTTCTGGGTTACTAATAGAGCTGTGTGTGTGTGTGTGTGTGTGTGTGTGTGTGTGTGTGTGTGTGTGAGAGAGAGAGAGAGAGAGAGAGAGTGTTTTATAAAGGCTGTAAAATTGTGATGCTGTGAGAAAAAATAAGTACATAAGCTATTAAAACTGCACGTCTCCTGCCAAACACTGGCTCCCTGACCAGTGAGACTGCCAGGACTGTTGTTAACCACATAAATGACTGAGTCACTTTTCGGCTTGAGGTTCAGGCTTCCTGTCAAAAGTCAAAGATATTACATGTAATATCTAATAAAAGTGTAACGCAGACGCTGGACTCCTCATCTCACACGCTTACTGAAGTTTGCAGCCATGAAAACGTGCACTTCGGACACCAGCCAGCACGCAGCTAAATTATCTATGCAGGGTTTCACTCGTAAATATATTTGTTTTTTGACCCGCACACCACAGCACTGTTCCCTGGTTTAATCACAGCAACATGCCAGGAATAAGCAGCTCCGGTCAGAGTTTAACAGCAGAACGGCAAAACTGCTGTCAGTTGATGGCTGTTTTGAATTTCGGAGCAGACATATCTCAGGTTTTAAACATGTCTGACCATGACTTTCTTTCCCAGTGTTTTTCTAAATTATGCAAAATTGTGTCTAATATCTCCTTTATTAAATGCCTCCTTGGTCCTCTAACAGGCCAGCAACATGCCCTGACCTTCTCGGTTCAACTTTGGTTGGTTTGCATAAATTAAACAACAAGTATAATAAATGAGGAAGTTGCTTTTTATTAGGCTTGAGGTCTGTCAATAAAAATACCCACACAAAAAAAACTGTTAAAATCCCACAATAGAACCACAGAAATCAAGTTTGTACATTGTTCCTCTAAAATAACATGACTCTATATTTGCCCCTTTTCTCCATGTCGCTCTCCTGCCCTGAGAATGACCATCCCCTCTGTCATCTAAGGCAGCTAAGCTCAATCAAACCCTTAATCCACAATGACAGTGGGGTCTGTGTTGCACTAGACAAGGCACTTCCCTTTTCCACGGCACAGTACGACCTGAAATCTTCGCTCGACATTCTTATTCCTTTCCATGAACGTGGATGAGGGACGTAATCCAATAGTCACTGAGGGACAGGGCACCGTGCACCAAAGAATATTTTATTTGCTTGAGGACAGAAGCCTTTTCTTAGTGTCTGACAACGACCAGCCTCCCTCAAGAGAGTTGACACACCTAACAATAACATTTTGCATGTGTGTTTACTCTAAATGTACTTTTTGACACCTGAGTGGATTCATGCATGCATTTTATTTTTAGATATTATGAGTACATGAACATGCTCTTCCTCGGGTACATTTCAAACAGGTAATGCCTTTCTAAGTGCACTTTCGACTAAATTGTGTAATTTGAGCTTACTGGATTACAAACCAAATCTACTGCAAACAACCAGCACATTATATTAGTAACAGTATACATGCATGTTGTATTTGTTTAGGATTAAGCAGTACGTTACCTGGGGAGGCCCGGGTTCTTCCTCTTCATGGTCAGCTACACTCAGTCGTCAAGGAGATGATGACAACATACGCGCACACACACACACACGTACTTGTAGTCTCAGGTAACCTCCTCGTGTTCACTTTCACTCCATGAAACTAGAAGTGCAAGAGAAAGTCTGAATTAAATTATGCACCTCTTAAATGTGTAAAACACATTAGATCTCAGGTTTCTGTTAGACATGCATTAGAAATCGAGTTAAGCAGAAGGAAAAATAGCATCTGAATGATACAAATGGGAACTGTGTGTTGTTTAAACTCAGGGAGGGAGCGATATCTGACAGTCTAACGCATGCCTTTACCAAAACCGGAACTGCTGACTTGTGCCAAGATGAAGTTTCATCTGTGAGACAGCCTCGTGTACCAGATGGCGTCACTGTTTGTGTTTTAAACGATGTTTCATTATTAATGGGGAGTGCGCCATGGCGCTCGTTCAAATTCATGTTCGCTTATTGATTCGCCAGAGTCAGAGATGCTTTATCACCTTCTGTCCCAGTTACAGTGAACTCCCCCAAACTGAAGGTAAAGTACTGGCACTGCTCTGTAAACATCCATTATGTATATGACAATTCACACAAAAGTTCCCGCCCATGCATTATTCAGAGGGAGCTGCAGACAAACACATTTTCCTGCCAAAGATCACCAAGCGGGCTTTACAGCTGCTGTGAAGAATAGGTAGAAAACGCCCAGCGGATCGGCAGACATGTTAGCACTAATGTCCCTTTTAGAGCAGATTGTGAACTCCAGCTAAGGCTTCCCTCAAAACAAACAGTCAGACTTTATTTATGACCGCAAAGCCATCAGGCCATTGGTGGCCTTTTCAGCTGAGGAAGAGAGATTGCTCATATAGCAACAAATAGTCCTCATTTGTTTTGTAAATATGGAGTTTGGTCTCATGTAAAGTTTATGATCAGGGCCGTGAACTCTGCTCTGTTTGTTCGAGTGACCCACATCACAGTCTCTCCTCCTGCAGCGCTGAAGACAATCAGGAGTTAACAAGGCACAGTAACACATCATTAATGCACATTTTGATGGATACAGTGCATGCAAAGGGGATATTTACAGCACCTAAATTACCAACCACTGGGATCTTTTGCTCATTAAGCTGGTTAAATGTGATCTAAATAAGATGCCCACCGATTTGGACCTCCCATTACCTGGCTAAGCTGTCGTTGATCGTTTGTGCGATTAAATATAGACCTAAATCTCCATCTTATCCAATTAATTCTCTGTGCAGGCATGAGAGTGGCTAATGATGTTATCTTTCCTAATTAACCTGTATAGGGATTCAACTCCAGGACAGGGGATTGTTCATCCTTTATCCAAGTGTTCATTATTATCATTACAATCATTATCATAAAGGGGCTAACTTATGATGTTGGCCGTTCCATCACCATTAATCTAGATTGAGTCCTTCTCTTTTTTTTTCTTTTTAGGAGGGGATCCTTTGGGGTCATTTTTAATTATCACTAAAAGGATGGGAATTCGAAGCTGAATAAGTTCAGTTGTGGTCACAGCAATCACTGGGATCCCATGAGACCACATCTCTCGAATGTGATTTGACTGCTTATGGGGACGTTTCTGATTGCTGTGTTGCTGTGTTTGGGGCCCCCACGTCCTGCGTGCTGTGAAACTCTCCTCGCAGTTTTCTGTCAGCTTTCGCACTGAATGTCGGCTTCAACCTATTAACACAGCAGACTTGGAGGAGATCAATAGCCCTCATTGGGCCATGTGTCATTAGTTAATCGGATATTGATGAGGGTATTGACACGCACCTAATTAATCTCAGGCCCAGTGCCGGCTTTCATATGTTTCCTTAATTATGCACTTCATCTTAGTCCTTATACAGTCAGCAGGCTGCCGCTTCCTGTTTGACAGTGAGTAAAAGTTAGCTGTCAAGTCTCACTCTTGCATCATAAGTGTTTTTTTCCCTTTCTTTTCTGTTTTTAAGCTGCAGCAGCAGAAAATTGTCGTAAACGTGTTCATGTGTAACTTGAAGCAGTTTGGTTTTGCTAAATAACACGGACCAGAGACATAAACAGTGGTGGAATGTGAGTACATTTACACAAATACTGTACTTAAGTACAAATTTGAGGTACTTGTACTTCACTTGCCACTTTATTTCACTGCCTTTTAGCTTGAAATATTGTACTTTTTATTTCCCTTCATTTATGTGCCTTTACCTTAATTTAAACTACCCAACAGGATTTACTGACACAGCCAGTGCACTCAGTCGATTAATCGGTCAGTTGATTGACAACTGACGGCTTGACAAATACTTTGACAATCACATATTTTAATGTAAAAACACATGGTTCCAGTCATTTTGGACAATCGTGAGCACATTTCTCACTATTTTCAGAATTTATACAAACCAAACAATCAGTGGATTCATGGAGAAAATAATCAGCAGATGAATGCAGAGTGAAAATAATCAGTAGTTGCACTCAAAATGAGCTCCAGCAGTAAAATCCTGCTTTAACATTAAAGCAGGAGTCAGAATCAGCTGATGAGATCTGATGTAACAGTACAACAGGATACTTTACTGCACTGCGTACTTTTATTTTTAATACTTTAAGTCCTAATTATACTTACATATTTATTTATTTGTACAGTGTGGTGTTAGTATTTAATACGTTCTCCAGCACTGAGTAGAAATATGTTTAATAAGAAAACATTTTAAATAAATATTTGAACAGTGTATGATTGATATACATGCTTTTTATTCAACAAAAAAAAAAAAAAAATCCATAATGTCCATATTTCTCTGTGATGTCGTAGTACCTCTGAAAAGTGTGTGTAAGTGCTGGTGAATGCATGCATGTAACCTTGTGTGTGTGTGCATGCTATTAGATGTGAGCTCATCTATGTGCTTTGTGTGCACCTGCATGTGTGTGTACATGTGTGTACGTGTGTGTGTGTGTGTGTGATGACGCACACGGGCTGATCAATAGAGCTGCGTGTTAGTGCGCTGCTGTACAGATGAGAGAGCACCTGAAGGTGACCCCGACTCCTGGCATCACCACGGGGCTCCAATAAGCTGCTCCTCAGCCGCTGCTCTGCAAACCACAAATCTCCAACTTTTAGCCTGCTGCTGTTGGTTTGATTATTGTTTATAGATACAGCCGAGAATTAAAGTATGGCCCGCAGGCAGCATAATTATTTACAGCTGAAAACTCATATCATTACCAGCATGCTCCTAATTGCCAGAAGTAATATCAATGTTAGTTGATTAAGTGTATTTTTTTTTCATCTTCGCTCTCCATAATGTGCAGAGATTGTTTTCCCTCAGCATATGGGGTGACGCTTTATCTCAATACAGCTGTTCATCTGGCTTGACTTCTATTTTTTTTTTCTTTCACTGTTCATTCCAAAATACAATATTGCAGTATCTTCAGAGGGTATTGATCGATTGCTCCACTTTTTGTAGTTTGCTCACAAGGTCAAAGAAAACACGGGAGATTCATCCCTCATTGCTCAAAAATAATTTATCTCTGTAAAGATTTTCCCTAAATAGATACACATGTGACTTAAAGGGGCAATAGCAGACTTTTTGACTCATGTTGATGCTGAGCTGAAGAGAAAGGCCAGTGGGCTGTACAGCTACCTCTAATTCACAATCAAATGTTTAATTAAAACATATGTTTAGTTGACCTGGACCGCCTTCTCTCTCTCTGCCACAAACATGCCAAAATATTTCATCCTGTATTTAAAGCAGCAAGAAAGATGAGGCCATTAATAATCACATGGACTGTGAAGGGGGAAAAAACATAAACCTTGAAGGCTGCATTATTATTCACATGTAGATTAGTCAAATGTAAATGTGTTGCTGCGCCACCGGAAACCCATTTCCTACACCAGAGCATAGAAATCTCAGAGTTCATGTTCATGTGAGTGTGTGTAAAATTTTAAAATTCAATTTCAAAAGGGCGAAGGTCAAATAGTTCTTAAAGTCACAAGCCATCTTTATCCATTTCCTTCATCAGCGCACCTGCTCAACAAAATCTGTTGCGCTTTTCAAAATTACAAACTTTGTTACGCAATGAAGCCATCATCAAAACCATCGCAGATAACAACGTCAGATGTTTGGCTTCTATTTACACAAGCAACAGAGTGAAACAGGACACAGCATGTAGAAACTACTGGATTCTGGTTTCAAATCAGTGCGTCATTTTTTCACTCCTATCATACTTACTTTGCTTTCTCTTTGACCACAGAGTTCATGCAGACTTTTTTTTTTTCACTTAATTCAGTCAAAACTCTGCAGCAAAGTAGGCTTGCTTTGCATGATACAGCATAAGTAATACATAGAGAAGTCAGATTTCCATTGTTTCCTTTGAGTGCATCAAATCTTGTGACGTGGCCCCAAAAGATTGTGTCTATAAGGCAGTTAACAATCACAGGAACCCATCTCATGCTTCTCGAGTTAAAATGGTGCAGAGGAGCGGAATAATTGATAAAAGGGCAATGCAAAGAGTGATTAAAAGTGGGCCTAGGGTCATCATTAGGGCATGATCTCAGAGACACTGAGAGCAAGGGGGGAGTGTTTGAGGAACATCTCGCTGACCAACAAGGGGCATCTTGCGTGTGACTGACTCCTCCATGACAAGGATTTATTATGCGCCTTATGACAGGCACTGAAGCTGCCCTTTGATGAGCACGCCGACTGCGAGCTCACGCACAAAACGCTCGAGGAAATTAGACAATTGTCAGAATGAAACTTTGTGCTATAAATATGGTTTCTTTCTTTCTTTCTATCTTTCTTTGTCATTCGTGCTGAGATGTGATGATGTCATCTCACAGAAGGTCTTGTGATCCCCTCTAAAGATCAAGTGGCCACAGGCGGTGGTGTCTCAGTGGTGCCAAAGGCTGGTATGTATAGGATGGACATTAAGAGCTGCTTTACAGGAGTGGACAGACGAGTTTGAGTCTCTGCTGCTGAAACCACACGCCGATAACCTGCACGGCACACAGCTGGGTGATGCTGAATGGGTTACGGTTGCTTGATCTCATCAGTTAAGTTTTATTCTGTTTTTTGTTTGTTTGTTTGTTTGTTTTTTGCTAAATCTTTTACTACTAAAGGATTATCATCTTATTTGGACTGTTAAAACATGACAAAAGTGCCTCAGACGTGCAAGCACCGTGGATGTGAGATGTTTTTCCAGCTCTGATATACATTTAGAAGATATAACTGATCACATTATAGGAAGAATATTTTTAAAATGTGTTAATATTAAGGGTTTTAATCAAGAAGTTTAGAGTTGGAGGCCAGGTTTGGCCAGCCAACTGAATCCAGTTCGTTTGCAGCTCGGCCCATCTTTTTGTTTTGGGCCTGTTATGTGCAGAGTGAACACAGACACCCCTAACTACTTAACAGTGTGAATTCCCTGCAAGTGTTGTAATGATACTACAAGTAGCAGCTGGTAGGAGTTGCAGAACTAGTTTCTCAAACCTGACAGTATTTAGAGTGTTGTCAGTATAAACAGGCTTGTACCTTCAGCTTTGTATCAAAGAAGCAGATTTTAGTTAACACAGTTTATTTAAAAAGCTCTAGAAATGCTCCAATTGTCAGTCACATAAATGGGGAATCTGTTTTAAAATTATTATTAATGGGAATTTTCCTTCTGGAACAGGGCAGGAGCATCGTGGGTGAAACAGTTGTACTTTTACGTAAGACTGTTTTTACGTACGATTTTCTACTGTGGGTTTGTCCAACAAAGATTTAGAGTTTCAAAATCTTTCAAGCAAATGTGTTTACTTCCAAAAATATTTAAAACTAAAGACTAAACTCGGAACACGCCGGGAAAGCTTTATAAGCTTGTTTACAGCGCAGAAATTTACTGATGACTCAGGAGGATGTGAGCCCGTTTGAAGTAACAGAGCAGGAAATAGTTTGTCCAGGTTGGACTCCTGCTGCAGCAGCAGCAGCTGATTGTTTGAAATGAGATCAACCCTGATCTCCCAGGTCACTAACTAACCAACACGTCTGTCTAAATGTCTCAGAGAATGTTTGAAATGTAAATGTCCTCAGTGACCAACTCCACTCTGCTTGTCTCCAGTGGACATGCAAGGCTGACCCTAAGGGCAAGCTCACTGGACTATTCATAGACCGTGTGTCCTCTGCCTCCTGCCTTTTAAGTTTTTAAAGGGTATAATGTTCACTCTGTGAGTTTAACCCAGATCTCTTTTGAACTTTTAATGATCTATTTCCTACAGTTAATGATTCAACACTAGTTTACTACTGTGTGTGCACTGACATATTAACGCACAGGCAAAGCAAGGACACATTTAGAGGTAGAAGTTAACTGAGGTAAGACTGTATTTGTCTGTTTTCCTCCTTATATGACCCTCTAGATATTATCAATTTTAATTTCATATCTGTGCAATCTAATTTCATTTTCAAGTAAAACGCACAATACACACTACGCTTTGACATGTAACCTTCTGCAGCACATTTAAAGAAGGTCCCTCTGTTTTGCAGGATTCATCCGTGTTTGTCCTTGATTTACAATTATTGGTTTTTTTTAGACAAGAACACGAGAATAAAGTTACATACCTGTGACACACTGCTCTTTGTTATTTGGAGGCTGTGGTCATTTTCTTCACCCTCACAAGGATTTTCAAAGCTTACACATAAATCTGTTTCGGTAAGGAAGGTCCCCATTACACGAACTTTATTCACACTCATTTCTATGCCGGCTAAGTACTTCCCACTTCAGGGAATGTGGTCATGTCATAGACAGAGAGAGTGTACAGAACAAAACAACATTAAGTTACATACCATAATCCTAGCTGGATGTATACTGCACTTAACCATATGACTGACTATCTATTCTCATTGTGAGATTTTAAGAGATTCTCATACTTCTGCATGAACATGGAGTTCTAAAGGTTCACACACAAACTCTTGCCAGCTGGATTTTAAAGAATGCCGTTCTTAAAGCCAGATAATCCTGAGACTTTGTTGCTATAGCCTACATACAGTCTGTTTGCTGTGAGATGAGCAGCATTAGTTACTGTGCACATGCTGTTTAACCAGAGATGAAAAGCACATAAAAGGCAGAAGTCAGTGTAAATGCGGTTGATGCGTGGTGTCAGTGGAGCTCAGGCTTGCTAATTCTTTAATTGCTTGCATCTTATTCCACATTTCAGCTCAACATTCCTCAGTGATCAGACTCTTCATGTTAGGAATTGACACAATATTAGTTGGCTGGATTGTACAGTAAATTTCCCAGCTGATTTGTTTATGTAGTCTAAATTAAAGCACATTGATATATCAGATTCTGTGTCTGTCTGTCATTTCAGGGTCTTGAGAACTAAGAGGTAAACTAAGAGGAAAATCATCAAACCTTTGAAGTTTGATGATTTTCCACATAAATTAGTATTTCATCACATAATAACACATTTGGTCTGTGCTAAATATATAATAAGAATGATTCAGAAATGCAGCAATTTGCTTAAGTATCTTTCTTTCTACGTCATTGTAATTGTGAAAAATGTAAAACTGAAACAAAAGCAAAGTACTGAGATTCCAGCAGCAACAATAACAACAAAAACATCAACAACGTGTGGCAGAATGAGTCAAACTGAACAGCACTGCGAGGGTTCCCGTTGTCCTTCTCGAACAACTACAAACAGGACAGCTGTGTTTGGACAAATTATTTGTCATTTCATTGTAAATGTAAGATTTTTTTGGGTATATATAAATATAGTTACTGCAGAAATGGATGGAATTGGCCATCATTCTGTTTTGAATGTGTCTGAAAACCGCATCTGAAAAATGTGCTGCAAGTGTGCAGTGTGTTGCAGGTGGCTGAGCATGAATGAGAGAAGAGTTCACGGCTTTGTGAAAATGTGGTCACTGAATGCATTTTGAGTGGGAGCAATGAAACACAATTCACAGTTTGGTCCACACAGAGTTGTGTTTAGCTGACTGTGTGACGAGTTTCTGCCACTACATGTTGGAATCGGGGAAATAAAAGCAGCTTTATCATTGTAGAGTAACTTGGAGTATTGACTGGTGTTCAACTGAGCGCTTTTCCTCCAGTGTTTTTGTCATCTCCCTCACTCTCTCGCTCTGTTTCTCCGCGAGACACAAATTGCAGCCAAAGAGAATGCAGTCAAAGCTGAAGGCAATCACAGCACCGTTTTCTCATGATCCACTGTAGATGGGGAGCCTGTGTGGGCCAAGTCTAAGAGCTCAATATCTCCAGCACATGAAGTTATAAAGAAGACAGAAGAAAGGCATCCTCTGTTGTATAAAAGTCATATATTGCTCGCAGGCACCAAAACACAAAAGAAGTTGAGCCGTGAACGTATTATGAAACAAGATTGGAGAGTGGCAAATTGGTAATTAGCCTCTACGTTGCAAATGAGCATTACAGTCTTGCTTATGACTTTCCTCTCTGGTCCCCAAAGCCTCTTCTATTAATTTAGCTCTGAGGGGCCATCCATAAACAGGCTGAATAAGCTGTTAGCCTTAAAGACGAGCACAAATGAAGGGCTGGCTAAATATGCTGAAGGTAACAGAGATAGCAATACATTCAGTACTCAAATTATAGTGAGAAGAGAGGGACGAAGGTAGGAATAAATGAGCTTTCTCAGGTACTGCTGGTGTCACACACGTGTCTTTTGTAATTTTATAGAAAATGTGCAGGAAAAAGTATTTTAACTATTTGTGTGTTTTCTAACTATAACTAATGTGATTAAGTTCAAAAGTTAAATAAAAAAACATTAATGGGCAGCAACTCCTTAAGGGCATTTTTTAAATGCTTTATAAGACAGTTTCACATGATGAGGCGTTCATACACTTCAGGATCTCTGCTGTTCATTGCAGAACAACAGACAACAACAACAGAAAAACATTTTTACATGCTCACCCTGTCTGGATTAATCCAGTCTCACAAATTCACTGTATGCAATTTATGAACCAGAAGTAAAATTTAAAATATAATTTCTCAATTAATGACATACAACAAAATGATTACACTCATGATGTGCTGAATTATTTTGTACATGACTGAGAGACAATAAGCTCTAATCGATTAGTAAGATTTCCTGCATGTGCCAGCCTGGCGCAATATGCTATCCTGGCGTCGTTTGTCACATATCATGTTCTGTCTCCCGGCCTTAATGGAAATTGCTCTGAAATCTCGAAATTCTGTCTCCCTCCCTCATGAGGTCAGTTTCCTGCTTCACAATTCATTCAGCCCTCTGGTTGTCTCACATAAGAACAAGTACAGCCCATTACTACCAAATGAAAAGGAAGTAAGACAGAAACTTCCAAATTAATTTACAGTAGAACACACCTTACAGGTAACTGACTCGAGTTTGATGTAATTACTCCAGAAACCATAAATGGCTGTAATTGAGAAAAAGCCTACAGCACACAAGGATAACGAATGGCAAGATAATGGAGGCAGTGAAAGTCTTAGCGATTCAGATTGATGTTGGCGAGAGAATTTTCTGGCTTCTTTGAGATGGGCAATTCTCGCAAATACACCTCACCAACACTGGTAGCACTGCTGCCCTGTACTTGCCCTCCCCTGAGCATGGCGCTTATATTCAGATGAGCCAGCCATTAGCTCTAAGTGGTCTTTACCCCCAAATTCTGCCATTTCACAAATTAGCCAATTTTCAACATTAGATGTTAGCCAGTGGCTAAGGTCAAAAGGTCAGCTGTGGTAAATATGAGGCGCAAACCTGCAGTTAAGGGGATTAATAAGGGCTCATTCAAAAGCACTTAAATGGAGCGTGCAGCACGTTAACTGCGAACAAGGATGGATGCTGGCTATTCAACACGAGTGTCATTTCAGCTTTTAAAATATTTCACTGTGACTGAGCTGCGCACTGATCTGACCTCAGCTATGGATGGCACAGACTTTAAAGCCGCCTCACTCTGCGGTGGCCTACATAGTGTCCTAAAGTGCATGGTTTAATGCAATAGACAAAACAGCATTAAGCTTTTGCTCTGCACCCGAGTGGGGAGGAAAGCTTGTCAGCCTTGCAAAATAGACTGGAAACAGAGAGGGAGAGAAAAAGGGAGAGAGCACTCTCCCACCCCTGCCCTTCCACTCCATCGAGTATGCACCAGGGCAGACGGACATATGGGTGACGCTACATTCTTTAAAGAGAGTGAACGAATTCCTGACCTTCCCTTCCCACCCCCCGTCCCTCCCTGCCGCCCCGTCGCTCACAAATTGCACGTTCGAATGTCAGACCTCCTCTTTATCAAACAAGTCCATTGTCTGCCAATTCACGGGGCGCTGACAAGAAGAGGCTAGCAAACTGCTGAACCTCTCGTCTGGGAATGAGTGTGTATGTGTGTGTGTGTGTGTGTGCCTTTAGTTATGCTTGCTAGCTGTCGTATTAGCAGTCAGCCTTTTTAACATGGCAGCACACAGTCAGTCAGACACACAGCCAAAAAATCAATACAGCTTTGCATGGGCCTGACCCACATACAGTGAGGCCAGTAGCTGCCGAGCTGAAGCTGTTTCATTATTTTGAAAGCGTGTGTGTGTGTGTGTGTGTGTGTGTATGGAGAAATTTGTCCCTGCATGCCTGTCTGTGCATTTGTCACATTATGGGCATATATGTAGGCAAATGTGGGAGTATTTACATTTGCTTTGAGTTGTTGACATGGCTTAGGAAGAGTGCAAGTTTGTTTGTGAGATGTATGTGAGATGAGATACATGTATGTGTGTGTGTGTGTGTGTGTGTGTGTGTGTGTGTGTGTGTGCACAAGCCTAAACATTAGGGCCAAGTGGGTGTTGAGTTCACACAAGCCCTTCCTGCTGCCTGACTTCACTGTCACTGATTGCAAGCGACGCAGAGCTAATAAAAGAGCAAAGCTGACTGTCAGCAGCGATTAGGCTGGCTACACAGACAAGACAAAGAGAGGGCAGAGCACAGCAGCATTAGCTATGGTCATTAAACAACTTGAGTCAAGGAGTTTCAGACTAACCTGCTTTATTAAAGGGGAGGCGATGGAGAGCTGTTTGCTGTAATTTTATGCTCACAGTTCACCGAAATCATTTGAGGTTGGACAGCGAATGCAGTTTAGAATTTCACACAGGCTCATAAATATGCCTTCACTTAGTGAAAGCTGCAAGAGCTGCACCATCGAATGTGGGAAACACATTTATTCACATACCGTGAATAAAAGTTCAGCATTAGCTCTTATGGTGGATGGTGGCTGTTTAACGATGACGTCAACAACAGCCGTGATCCCAAAGTACTGAGGTCTTTTGTTTATTGAGAGCCCCCAATTACACAGACTACATACTGCTACTACTACATACGTATAATAACACATACCATAATTCATAGTAAATAAAACTTCTCTAACTTGTGCTGTATGTTGGAGGTTCTTTAACAAAATAATCGTAATTGAAGATCCACTTAACAGCTTTTTTCATTGTTTACAGCTTCATCTCATTCTTGGCTCAGCTGTGATGGAGTTTTAGGTTCAGGACGTTTTTGTGACAGGAACAGGAAGTGATGTCATTTTTCAAGTACTGAACTACAGCGTGAAACAGCTACAGTTACAATGGGGTGTAATCATCAGAGACTCCTCACATCCCTAATATTACTGCTTCTCAAAGAAATATTTGTTCATTCTCAATGTTTTTGATGAAGTCTCTCCTGATTTCACTGCAAAACCAAATGTGACTCAGTTCCAAGATTTCTTCCGAGACCTACAAGATCTACAGGTACCAGCTGAGGCAGCCAGTCAGCCTCAGCTGTCACCTGTAGATCTCGTCCACCTTAGAAATCTACATACCAATGATATCATCTGTAGATATTAAGAGGTTACAAGTGATGTGTGCAAATGTGTTACTAAGAACGGGAGGGTGTGTGTGTGTGTGTGTGTGTGTGTGTTGGTATTGCAAAGGAGGTTGCTAAGGCAGCAGTCAACCAGTCAAGGAGGGCTCCTGGCACATCAGCACTGACTGAGACATTTATGAGCAAAACTAGCAGCTACGTTTCATCTTCAGTGGCCTCTAGGATGAAATGGAAGCTTAAATCTGAATCTGTCGATGACAGCGAGGATTAAGAGAGAGAGAGAGAGAGAGAGAGAGAGAGAGGAGGCCTGACGTAGTAGAGAAACAGTGAAAGCGAGTAAGTAAACAGCAGTGACAAGGAAGTAACAACAGCTATTTTGGTTACATACACAACAGCTGTAAATGATTCTGAAGTGGGAAACTTGCTTTCTATCAAAGATCTGAATCACAAATTGTTAGCCTGCCCAGGCCTGTGACGGCAACACCTGCCTTCGAGTCTCACACTTTATAGCATTCTTTCCCTACTTTAAGCATATTATTTATACCCAATGATGCACATAAATGTGTCACAAACCTGGCTTCTTCTTCGTGAACCTGAGAATTTACACTTCATCTGAACTGCTGAGTAGTTCAAGGTTCAGAAACACCAATACTTCATATTTGTGATAAACATCCTGCCTAACAAAGTCTTAATCATGAGGAAATAAAGCAGAAAGAACAAACACAGACACTATTTTGTTTCAGAAAGAGCAGCAGCAGAGAGCCTGAGTAATTTCATTAGCCAACCTCAGGAAAGAAAGGAAAACTTGGTCTTTCTTACTTTGGTTGAAGAAGTAGAAATAGAATGGATGGATGGAGGGAGGTGGATGGACAGATGGAGGTGATTAAAGGTAAGAGGTGACCTGAAAGCCCAGACAGAAGGGCAGTAAAAACAGCAGTTAGACGAGCATGTGGGGGTTCTTAAGAAAACATGTACGTAAGATGTAAACAGATGTACTTCTTTTAAATTATATCATAACCCTGATGATATAAATTATGTAATCATGGTCTGATGGCACAAAATGAACTGTGCGTTTCTGTGTGATTTTGATATACAATGCACCCTCTCAAATATACATAAAAGCTACTAATATTGAAAGACAGAGTAAGAATAATTCAGATGTGAAATCTCTGAGTGAGTCTGAGTAACATAATATGAAATGTTAAAGATTTTTTTCTGGTCCCTGAGGCAATTTAGCCCAAATAAAATTAAAGAATTGAACACTTTTAAAATTTAGATTCTGCCATTCTGTCTTTTATACATTCACACATAAATCTAAAATTTCTTTCTACTTTGATTAAAAATTAAGCAAAAGCAGAAAAGTCCTGCATGAGAACATTTTGAAATCCTTTTGTTGCACGTACAAAAAGTGAATGGGGGTTGATTCATATTTTACACACCATCCATTTCAAGTTGGAGTGGGAGCTTTCTTTTCTTATCCTCCAGCTGAAGCCATGTCCTTATATATTTGCCACTAATGTATTTTTTTCAGCGTCTCCCTCTATTCAAAGATCTATTTTTTGCCTCCTCCACTCTGTAGGCAAATGTGCATGCACACGGAGGCATGCAGACACAAGTTATCGCACAAACAAAAGGCCACATAAAATGCACATGCCTGAGATGCAAGCACGCTCACAAAAATACACTCGCAGTCATATAAAAACAAAGCACACGCTCACATGCAGAATGAGTCAGAAGCACAGACGCACACACAAACCCGAAGCCTGTTTTTCCAGCTTGTGTTAGAAATGACTGCCAAGAAAGCAGGGCTATCCCACAAGCCCTGTAGCCAAGAGACCGAGGCTGATAACCAGATTGAAACTTTCTGTGTGTGTGTGTGTGTGTGTTTTGGGTGAATGAGGAAGAAAGGAAGACTTATTTTTCCTTACGTGAATCTTTATCCCATGTGCGTTGGTTGCACTTGTTTTCCTGTGTGTGTGTGTGTGTGTGTGGCGGCGGGGTGGGGGGTGTTGGCACTAATCTGCTGCTCACTGGATCCCTCCCACTAACCTGCCTTTGAAGGCCTCGGTCTTCCTGCACCCTTTTCCCTCTGCAGGTCACCAGCCCTGGAAAGAGGCTCCAAAAGCACCTGAGGAGGATTTTGCAATACTCCACTCTAAACAATTATTCTCTCACCATGTGTGTCTAAATATTTTTGTTGTTGCAGGAACTTAATGGCTGCAGACACCTGACACTTGTTGCACTACAGCCTGCATCAACAGCTTTAATGAAATGCAGATAAAAGTAGAATGTGTTGCAGATGGCGAGGTGGGAAAGAAGTCGTGCTGCAAATCTTAAACTAAACTAAAATCTTAAAAATGCTATTTAGGATAAGCATCTGAATTAAAGAAACTTAAAGATCGTAATGGCTTTGTCAGGAAAGCTGAGAAAGACAGAGACAAGATGGTGGTAGCCTGCACTTTGTGTTCACTGGAGACAAGTCTGCCATTGCTGCTGCTGCATCAAACGTTACCTTCCAGGTAAAAGCCAAAGACAGTGACACAGGAGACTTTCTCACTTTCCTGCTTTTTTTGGAGCTATTTTCTTTTTATTTTTATGCCTCTTGCATAAAAAGGAGTGGAGATCAGCTAAAGGTTGATTCTGGCATGCAGCCAATGGCTTTCGAGCACCTGGTTAACTTATTTAAGTATTTATGTGGATGCCATTTAGCTCTCAAACAGCTTCTCCTTCCTGCAGTCCGTAGGAAAAGAGATAACTACAGCAATTTCATGTAATTTTGTAAATATGCATTATGCACATACATAATACAGGTGATGAATATAAAATAAACAAGAAAGAGTACTAGTTTGAAATATGATCAGCAGTACTGCTATCAAACGGACCATGACAGAGACAGATGAACATGCCAAGTGTAACCAAATCTAAGAATATTTTTATTCTTTCTCTCTCTCTCTACTATCTTTAATATTATTATTACATAAATATTTGTGTGTGACAGAATGAGACTGATGGACAGTGAGTCAAACAGAATACAATAAAAGGAATTATTAATATTTGGTTCTTTTATAGACATTCATGCTGTTACAGTCCAGCAGCCATCTTTATCAACGCATAAATCTATCTGATTTAGCATAGCTTCCAGCAACAGGGAGAGTGAGAGAGTAATTGCCTATAGATGAGGAAACGTTTCTTTGAGCCATCAGCCATAACTGACATTACCGGTTCCCAGTGACTCTGATTAACTGTTGTCAGTGACTTTGTTCAGATGCAGCCATGAAATGTTGCAGTGAAAGCAACCATGAAAGGCCATTTTATTTCGTATTAAAAGACCAAATGCAACCACAGTATGTATTGGCACTGAAAGAGCAGATTAACTGACTTCAAATGTACCAAACAACTGAATGAGTTCAAGACTGTTTATCTTTAACCTTTGGGATTTTACACCTTAAAGCTTCTTCTCAAAGTTTAAAAACCAACTTGTGAATTTTGTGAGTGAAACCGAGCATTGGTAAGAACTCAATACAACACACAGGAGCTGACGCAATTTCCGATAGCAAGCAAATGCAAACGCATGCTGAACTGCTCCACATGCTCAACAAATCAATACAATTATCTTTTGTTCTTGAGACGTGTTTTTTTTCCCCAATAAAAATCGAAATGTATTTTTATATGCCTGACACGCCACGGCAAAATGTTCAATGACAACACAGCGTGTGGGGAGTGAGGGAAGTCTTCGTCCCGGCAAACAAATACATGCATGCTATTTTCTGCTCCTCCAAGATCAGATATTTGGGGCAAGGTGTTCGCAGTTTCCTCGTGGGTCTCTCAGGGGACTCGTGTTTTGTGCTTCGTCTTCGGTCTGAGATAAATGAAAAACCTTTTGACTTTCCCTCCAAGGAGAGAGTGCAAGCAGGGAGGAACTGTGAGCTATGCTGAGGAGAATGCATGATGCCTCCGATGGAAAGAAAAAGAGAGATGAGGGGGAAACATTAATAAAACAATTTCTTCTCATTATAATGCTGTTCGGCTTTCTATTTTTATTTTGCATTGAGGAAACTCCGTGTCACTTTAGTTGGGACTGATTTGATACATCAGCCTTTGCCACAGCGACTTTTTGTTGCATGTTTTTTGTCATTACTCAATGTCACTTTTTATTATCATGTTCCATAACGTCATATATTTGCCTGTCAAAATAATCCTAATAAGAGCTGTAGATTTGTGCCAATCTTTCTGTCAAGTCAGTTTCAGACTTAAAAGCTCACAGTTTACATTTAGACTATTAGCTGTGCTCCTGTCAGTTTGGCAGGCATATTCTTTAAACACTTTCCTCAGGATTGTTTATTTTAAAGTTAGCATCCAGTCATTTGATGAACTCTCTATTGGTCTGCTGTATTTGGCTGATCAACCGCCCACCAGTCTGTAAGTTGCACCATTAACTTGATTGAGTTTTTGGCTGAGGAACTGTCAACTCACCATCCATCCTTCTTCTTATCACCACTCTGTTTTTGTCTGCCCGGCTGTCAGTGCCGCATCCAACAGTTCCCCTTGATTGAATGACTAAAGATATAAGTGAGGTTTGAGCGTGCTGACAAGGCTTTGGTGATCAAGGAGAGGTGCCAGCTTGAGCCAGGCAGTTGATGGATGATGATACGGTACCTTGGGGTTAACTCGACTCCGAATTCAAGTCTGACAACGAGAGGACAAAATGATTGTACTGACTTTTTCTATGGAAGTTACATAACTTAAAAGTACTGTTTGCATTTGGTTTATCATTCCAGTCGCACTTCGCACAATGGAAAGGCATTTTAACATTTAGCTAGTAATTATTAGCTAAATTTAGCTGGCAGCTGACAGCATAGCAGCAATGTGGGCATTTTGCCAGCCGCTGTAATACTGTACTGAAGTCAACATGCTAAGGTGAGTGTTGCTGTCATGCTAAATATTTTAATGGTAGTTTAGATGACAGAAGCACAGCATGCCACTTGATAGGAAACATTTTCCTCTTCTGGAGATTTTGTCTGTTTGTCATGTTATGTTGAAGGGAGGTGTCTGTAACAGGCTGGCTAGCTGACCAACCAGATCGACCTTTCACTTTAGTCAGATCTTATCCAGAAGTCAGTCTTGACTCTTTTTACCTCAACTTTTCACTTAGTTTAACTGAGGCTGTCTACGTTGGGTGATTTAAGTGATACTGGCATCATGTAACTTGTAAATTAAAACAAGCCAGGACTGGGGCTTTGGATCAGTCGGTGTGGACACATGGGTCTGTAAGGCTGCTGCAACATACGCAGCAACACTGACAATTTTTATTAGGTTGCAAGAGTTTGTTAAAGGAATCAAAATAAAATTATGTCTTCCTATAACCCCATATGTAAACTCTGTGGAAAGTTAAGTCAAATAAAACTAAAACTAAAACTACAGTACTTTCATACTCACATGCAAACAGTCATAATGGGGGGATTTAATTTCTGCTCAGAGTAACAGATGTGTTTCTTTTCAGACCATGTTCCAATGAGCCCTCTGTATCACTGTGTAATCTGTGTGTGTGTGTGTGTGTGTGTGTGTGTGTGTGTGGAGGGTGTGAGGGGTGCAGGATGAAAGAAAAAAGAAGGTGTGGTGTTATTAACCGGCTTGTCACCACCTGCCAGAATCACAGATGGGTAGCGTTGGGCCATACCTGAGTATGTTTATATGTGTCTCCTGACACGGGGGGTTAAATCAATGACAAGACTGACAGTTGACCTTAAATCATGATGAGCATTTGTGCATCTTCCCACGGTGGTGGATGACACACACACACACACACATACACACACACACACACACAAACTCTCCACTTTTGATTTTATTTGTTCTCATTTTCTGTCTCTCTCAGTCTCTATCTCCACAGCAGTTATGCGTCACCTTCACCTGTTAGTCATCAGAGTATCAGACTTCTATTCTTTCTGCGGAACATGATTCATGTTCGTCTACTACTCAGATGAATACTTGACGGCAGTACAGAGTACACAAGTATGGACTTGCAAGCAATTGTGTTTTCAGCGTTCCTGTACCTCACAATACCACTAATATTTAATCATATACAAAAGTATATCATCGTGAAATCAGACACGCCAAATAGTCAGAAAAGTTCTGACTATATGACATGTTACTAAGAGGAATTAGCTTTAAAAAATCATGTTATGCTGATCACCAGCAGTGGATGAAAACTCATCTCCTATTGCTGTGAAAGTGAAAAAGCTTGTGCCACTTATTTTCTCCATCACATAAAGACTGGAAAGAGAGAGGGCTGAGCAAAAGCCACCTCCATCATCTTCATCAAAGTGTCCCTAACCACATGTTGAGAGGAGAGAAATCCTTTAAACTTGCTCAAGTGGAGGTGTACGTTCAACTTAAGGCAGGGCAAAAACAGCATTAAAAAAGCTCAATGTTCCCCAGTAATCCAATCGCATCACACCAGTCCCTAAATCTTTGTCAAGGAAATGCAATTGTTATAATGTGTTTATTGAAACTTGGGCAAGGTTTTATTTAATCATGCTGCACTCTAACAGCACTGGCGGTAGATGAGAAAAACACACAATCTTTCATCACACCATCATCCTTGGGAAATCCAATTTGTTGCTGTTCCTCTCGCCCCGGTGCGCAGCACACGTGTGATTGCTACATGGTACAGCTTAGAACATGGACTAAACTCTGTGTTAATGTGAGTTGCATGTGTTTTTCCCCTGCTTCTTGTGCTGTATTATGTGTCATAGCAGTTTCATTTTTCTGGTGATTATAAGAGCAGTTCGGTGTGTTGGGAAGTTAGAGTGTCTCTGCTGAAGAAGTGCATGTACATGGTTTTTATGTCTGCGTGGAAAACTCAATGAAACCCAAAGCCAAGAGCACAAATTCACAGATTCAGGATCCACCTTCAGAGTCAGGCTTGTTCAACATTTTATTTATTTTTTTTGTACAGCTTTCATTGTGTGTCATGAACACAAAGAAAGCTTTTTTCTCAGACTGACATACTGATGTCCAGTCGTCGCCTGTTGCTTTGTGACTTCTCAAATGGCCTCTGAGATTGAACTGAATTTATGTGATATTTAACTGCACTGTAGGCCTACTATGGGAGACGCACGTGAGACACACACACTTACACCTGTCTTATTTATTAGTCTGTTTGAGTTGCTGACAGATCACAGATCTGAGATCCCAAGGTACGTTAGGAAAGAAGGTTTGGGTGTTGACTGAAAAACAGTCATGCTCTCACTCTACAACGCCTCATGAGTGTGTGCTTGTGTGTGTGTGTGTGTGTGTGTGTGTGACATGAACAGAGACTGCAGAAAGAGTTTGTTTGTTGGTTTGTTTACATGTGGTAATGGAGATAATGTCTTAAAGTGTGTTGGTTAACTTTCGTTTATGGCTACTTCGACTGAGACGAGCTGCTTGGCATCAGTAGCCACCACACCCTGGCAAAAGAAAGTCTAGTCACTGCTTGTGTGTGTGTGTGTGTGTGTGTGTGTGTGTGTGTGTGTGTGTGGTTATATAAAGGTATTGTTAGTGCTCCTCACTCCTCCACCTGCCAACCTGGCACCATTTTCTCCCTCTTGTCTCTCTTATAAAATCTACCAGATGTTACAGATTAGTCAGCATTTCACTTTGTCTCTAGTCTTAAGTCAAATGCCATCACCCCGAGCCAGCCCTGGCTAGCCATAAAGGCTTGAGGTTAACCAAATGGAGGAGGGCAACAAAATATAGATGGGCTTTGTTTGCAGATGGGAAACCGTATGGTTGTAAACCCGAGAGGCTCCAATCCAGCTGTGTTTAAAGCCATAACTGTAATGTAGCCTCAGAGAAAAGAAATTTTACTCCGTGTTCATGCACTTCGTGTTCTGCTCAAAGCTTCATGATGTGGTTGACAATATGTTGAAGGCAAACAGTGGCAGTTGGCAGCTCTGTTCATCTGGGGGACCAACGGCTGAGCGTGACTGACAACTCTGACCTGACACTGTGTGTAAGGTGTTCCCATAACACCATAATTGACATCTGTGTTGACGCTGTAAAACACACAGTAGGCTTCAATTCTCTGCGTTATAAACTTTTAGCCTTTGTATTCTAAGTCTTTTGGATCTAGCATGCTGGCTTGCTTGTTCTGGCTTCCACCTAAATTGAAAAATACAGTGCACAATAGCAGTTAAAAGGGCACAAGACTCCTTCTAAACCAAACTATTGTATATTGTGAACTCTTGTCAAATGATGCTCATGCTCAATGGGAATTTATTCAAACTTGACACTGTGTTAATAGTATAATCAGCATAATCGCTTCACCTTTGTAAACCTCCATGGCTAAAAGCAAACACCAACTGGATTGTAAATAAGAGATACTTGGATCCCAAGTAATCATAACTGACTGACTTCCTGTGTGAAGAGTCTCTCTGACTGCAGCGCTCAGGTTATGAAAATAATGAAATAATTAGGGCTCCTACATATTTAACCTCACAAAACATAAAGAAGCACGAGCACTGATTTATGTTACTTTTCTATATCAATTTTTAATTTTTTCCCCCAGATACATCTGACAGGCCAAACTTGACCTTCCAGCAAGCCGACTTGGACTTGTGGGCGCCATGTTGGACAGCCCAGATTTACTCATCAACCAGCAGTCATTACTTTGGCATGTACAGCACTGTGATGCTTACACATAGAGGAGAATAAAACAAAGATGTCTTTGTGGGAAAAGATAGATCACATCTCATTTGACTAACTCCTCAGTTTATCCTGTGCATTTTGTGTCTTACTCAGGAGTTAAACTGTACCCCCACTCTTCCTGAATTTGCATGATGTACAGGTTGCAAAGAAAATTCACAAACCTGTGGGGCAGCAGAAACACACACACACACACACCAGTGTATTGATGTTTTATAGTGTTTGTAGTGTATAGTGTGTGTGTGGTCAAAGAGGTGAAAGAATGTGTGATGTGCAGTGAATAAAGTGTGTTTGCACAAGTGCAGTGATGTCTGTATGAGTTGTAGTATTTTGTGTGTGTGTGTGTGTGTGTGTGTGGCATTAAGGTGCTTCAGATGTTCTCGAAGCTCAGGCCCTCTGGCTTCAGCCAGCTGGAGTTCTCCAAATTAGCTCAGCGCTTCATTATACAGCTCCTGTCTCCTCCTCTTCCCTCACAGGCCCCCCCATCCACCACCTCACCCTTCTCCCACATTCTCACCTCCCCCTTCTGCATGCCCAACATCTCCCCCTTGCTGAACATCTCTCTGCTGCCCCAGTCTCCTTTCTCTTCCCGTCCTTGTTTTCACTTCTTACTTTTTGTAGCTACCCTCATTTAATCTGTAACTTCCCCATTTCACCTGTGTCTGTGATCTCTCAAAAGTTCCTCCTTCTAAACACCCTCAACAAAACTCAAATAAAAAGAAAATGACTGAAAATAATGATGATCGATAAAACTGAAGAAATCTATGCTCCATCCTCACAACAGTCGCCCTTAACCACCTGCTCTACCCTCTCTACACCCTTCTCCTCTGCTCATCCTCTCTCATCCCCCTACCCCAGACATCTCTCTCCTCCTCCTCCTCCTCCTCCTCCCCGTCCATCCCTTCTCTCCCACACCTCCCTCTCCTCTCTGACTCCCCTCTGCTTTAGATATTTAGCTGCAGGTGAAACAGTGAGCCGACCCTTATGTTGCCTCTGCCTGTAAAGCTTTTGTCCTCTTCCTCGTAATTGCACTGAGGCTCAATGCAGAGTATGTGTGTGTGTGTGTGTATGTGTGTGTGTGTGTGTGTGTGTACTGTACATGTGTGCGTCAGAGAGAAAGACAAAAAAGGGAAGAGCAGAAGATTGTTTGTGTATGTGGGTGCGTATGCACTGGTGTTTGTGTGAGTCCGCCTCTTTTCCTTTTCATCTGTTGCCTATGGTGCAACCCACAACTCCACTCCCAACCGGCTTCCTAGTACCTAAACACACACACACACACACACACACACATAGCCCCACAGTGAGGTTGTTAGCAGGTGTGTACAGTTTATGTTAGCATTAGCCACGTTAGCCTAGCTGTCATGCCCCCCAGTGAGTCTCTGTCTCAGTGGAAGCCAGGGATTTCTTTCATTTGAGGGCTGAAGGGAGGGCTTTGGTTGCATGCACACACACACACACACGCACACACACACACACACACACACACACACAGACACACACACATAGACACACAGACACACAGACACACACTGGGGGGCCTGAGGGAGGGCCAGTAACTGAGCCACCAGCCAAGGGAGCTGGACCAATTACATTGTTAGGATAAATGTAGCGCCGGCTATGCATGGATTGTGGTACTTAACAGCCGGCGCGAAAAAGAAAAACCCTCCCTTCTTCCCTTCCTTGCCTTCACTTCTCTCCCGTTCGCCTGGGCGTTTTTAAATGGAGGGGAATTTAAAAACAGATTTATGGGTCAGTTAAATATAGTAGGCAAAACTGATTCCCTAACCAACCACCCCTCCTTCGTAACTCCCTCCATCCATCCCTCCGTTGTATCAGTAACCCCCCCCCAGTTTTTGTCTCCCTTTTCCCTCCCTTTGGTCTTTTATAAAATGATATATCTCTTAAAAAGGATGGAACAGTTCCCCCAGTGGAACGCTCAAACACAAATTGACAATCCAAGCCTTGTGGTTTAATAGGCTGCCTGTATGTCTTCAGCCTCCCCTCCCTTTCTTTCCTTTCCATCTCTGCCTCCCTCCCACCTTCCTCTCTCCTGTCTCCTATTCTCCTGACCAACAAGGACTTATTAAATGAAGCCTTAACTAAATCTGAGTTAATGAATTATTCTAACACCTACGATGTGATTATTGTAATTAATGGGCCACCGACGTACCTACCTTCACACCAGGTTTCCTAAATGAACATCTTCCACTAATGTCTCTCTTTTTGACACAGATTTAAAGCTTCCCCTGTCTGCCTTTCCTCCTCTTCAGCTGGCAACCCCAAATGCATTGTGGGATGGAAATCTGGGTCTGATATTCATTTTTCTTCTCTTAGGAGAGATTAAAAAAAAATACCCATGAGTATTTATATTATGGTTTTAATAAAATTGAGAGCACTGAAATTAGTGTTTAAAGAATTAGCAATATCTCATTGGGTAGATTTTTTATGTTCTATGCAAGTTTCTGCGGCTACAGCAAACTCACATATATACTATAACATTGCTATTTTGGATATGTTCTTGCTGCTTTTCCTTTAAAAATCTTATAGAAGGAGGGAGGGAAGGGGGTTCACTAAAAATGTGTTTACCTCACCATACTGAGAGTTGTAAATGCAACGGTTAGCAGGTTTTCAGCAGCGTGCATGAAGGTGCGAATCTCCCTCCGCACCACACGCTAGCCTCCAGCGCCAACACACAGACATGTACACATACTTTATTCATACACACACACACACTGCCTGCTGCTGCCTTCTGCTAATCCACAGCACCAGCACAATCCACTTTCAGGGCTGCACTGCTGCAACCGCGCCAAACAGGCCACAAGTTTGGTTCCTTCTCCAAGACACACAGTTCCAGGCCATGTTTGGGATTCTGTTTCAGCAGCAAACACACAGACCAGCACTGTACAAAGTTCCACTACTATAAAAGCAGATAATTTGACAAAAAAAAACCTTCCTGGTGTCGGTGCTAGTTCACCAACCTCGGCCAAGCCTTTCATCCCAAAGCCAATGTGTATGGGGCAAACATTCAGTGCGCTTTGATTTTCTAACCACTTAAGAAGATTTGGTCATGCTTAATCCAGTTTCTCAGACGAATTTCCCTCCAAGCTGGTAATTATGGCTGAATAAAGTGTATACTTCAAGTACTGCTGTTGTTGCTGTTGTTATAGACTCTACATCAGGTGTAGTAACCTCCTTGTTAACCTGTGGGTAAACTGGAAGTTAACACCCAGCCTGAGTAATCCGCAGCAGATGTGAATCAGGGGCTCGTACTTTAAGTACATTTATGTTACTATTTTTCATATCATTGCATAAACTTAACATGCTTTAACCTGGTGTTCTTCTCATTTCTTAATACAGAGTGTAAATGACCACTGCTTTGGTGTGGCAATTTATTAAAATTTTGTGCTACAGTTAAAGACAGGAGTGACAAAGGTAGGATAAGGACTCCAGCAGTTCCTTTAATCAAATCATTTGCTCTCTACAAGCCTGTGCAACTTTGAAAAGCATTGCTGGGAACATATGATGCATCTCCATTAAACAACTGGCCACTTAGAGATGAAATGCGCTGCTGACCTACATGCTGTATATGCAGTTGCAACATTCTGAATATGTTTACACTTGGTAATATTTAGCTTAAACAGAGTTTTCTGGTTCAGGGTCACAGTTTAAACCACCATCTGTTTTTGTTTATGGCAGGCTGGTTTATTGTTTTTCAACAGGTGTATGTTGAGTGTTATCAGTACTGGATGTGAATTATTCATTTATTTTGTTCAGATATGCAGTCCAGTTCAATTTTACAAAGGTTGTGACTGATACCAATCAAAATTCTACAGTTTTAACTGCTGCACTTTGTTAGCACGGCCCTTATCACCGGCTGAATGCTAACATTTTATCCTATGTGGCAATAAACATTTTTTTTTTTTTTTTTTTTTTTTGCACATCTAAACCCAAGGAGTGTAATTTAAGCTTTCCTTTTTTTGGTCCATTATCAGATCTGCCAAACCAGCAGTGCTGCATCTCCCAGGTATTCTCACAGTGTAGAGATGTGAGGGGTACGGGGTTGACCCATGTGGACCCTCGGCTGGTCTGTGTGCTCTGAGCCCGCAGCAAAAAAGCAGCCCAGCACTGATGAGAATCCCTATAATTGGCCCAAACCTGCACACATGGCCTCAAGCTCCTCCACTCTACATTGCCAATGAGAGTGGAGGATACAGATGGAGAAAGTAAAGCGGAGAAAGGCAGCTGACCTGACTGAAGATGCAGCTACATATTGGTCTCGGTGAAAAGATGTAGTCCGGGTTTACTAGATTCTGAGTAATGGTTGGAAATGAAACCGCTCACCTCACTTGAATATTTTTTTTCTTAAAGCAGAGTCAATCTGGAGACCTGAAAACTCTCCCTTCCATTTCTTTATCCATTGTCTGCTGGTATTTTTATAGCTACAGTATCTCTCTTTCAGCACAATTTCTCTTATCCATCCTGATCCATGCATTGCTCCATCTCCTCATTGTCACTGTCAGTGCATGTGTGAGTGTACATGTATGTGTGTCTGGTGCACCACTGCACGTGGGCCTGCTATCTTCCAGCCACACTTCTGGGGCTGGCAGTGGGACAGAACATCCTGAGGGCCCTAACTTTCCCCAGCTCCCCAACCCTTCCCTTCTCTCTCTCCCTTTCTGCCTCTGTTAGCCATCCAAGAATATGCCAGTCAGGTCCTGGGCAATCTGCATGCTGCCCTCCTGCCATCTTCCACCCACTCTCTCATCCTTTCCCTTACTCCTGCTCTTCTACATAGCCTTTCTCCTTTTCACTTTTCCTTTTGCCCTTGTCCTCACTCCGTCCCACATTTTCTCTGAAGGAACCATGCCTGCTCCTGTCCTCTCCTGTCCTCTCGGGCCTTTGGCAGTCACTGTAAACCCGCTGCATGAAGTGGTGTATGTTTGTAGTGCAGTACTGTATGTGTGGTGACGCCCTGTAGACAGGCACGCTCGCTGCCAGCTTGATTTGGACCTTCAGCAGACAGGAAAGCTCATAAATTTACCTATTAGGGAAAATGTTAAGAGGATTTTAAATAATTCTCTTGATAAGTTCAAACAAAGTCGATTATGTTAGATGATATCATTAATGTGATGACTTTCATTAATTTGTCATATATCGACAGTCAAGAAACGGACTTAGTGTCACTTTTTCTCTTGGTAGTTTGTCTCTTTTCCCTGCATCTTAAAATACTTAATAATGATTGATGCATTTCATCTTAAAGAACAGATACACATTTATTCAATTACATGAAGCTGAAGGCAACCCTGACAAACTGTGTTACATCTAAAAAACATACAGGTGCTGGATATAAAGGGAAAACTAACAGCAAGAATCTGACAAAAGATCCACTGTACCAATAGCACTCTACCATCTCAAATCTAAATATGATCTGTAAATATAATCCTGACATTTGTGCCTCTGGTTCCTACCTGTTGACACAAGCATAAAATTAAGAACATGGCTAAAGCTGTTTTTCAAACATTTCAGGACCTACAAGGACATTAAGAAAAATCAATTGTGTGTTTTATTATCTTTGCTGAGTGAAGCAAAATGTCAAACTAAACCACTGTTGCAGGTAAAATTTCTATATGTTGGAATATGGGTTATTTCCCTTCTGATATTTAAATTGAGTTACTTAACATAGCCAGGGCAGTGTATAGACAGAAGTTATTCCCACAGCTTTTCTGTTTTGTTGCTGAATTCTCACTCCACTTAAACAGTTTCCTGTCCTATTCAGCCCAGAAGAAGGACTTGTACAAGTTTCATTTTGCTTTTTTCTCAAGAAGAATAGTAAGCTTATGCTGCTGCTGTATGCATGCTGAACTCTGCTATCATCTCTGCAGCTGTGTGCTTCATGCTGTCCTGTAAGTAACTGCTAACTTCCTGCTGTTGTGCTTCATGTTGGACTGTGAGTAACTGCTAACTTCCTGCTGCTGTGCTTCATGTTGGACTTTGCTAACATCTTTGGTGCTGTGTACCTCATGCATGACTACTCTAAGATCTCTGCTGCTGTGTGCTTCATGTTGGACTGTGAGTAACTGCAAACTGTTCTGCTGTTGTGTGCTTGATGCTGAACTTTGCTAACATCTCTGCTGTTGTATGTTTCATGTTGGGCTGTGAGTTAGCTGCTAACATCTTTGGTGCTGTGTGCTTCATGTTGGACTGTGAGTTAGCGGCTAACATGTTTGGTGCTGTGTGCTTCATGTTGGGCTGTGAGTTAGCTGCTAACATCTCTGCTGTTGTATGTTTCATGTTGGCTGTGAGTTAGCGGCTAACATCTTTGGTGCTGTGTGCTTCATGTTGGGCTCTGAGTTGGCTCCTAACATCTCTGGTGCTTTATGCTTCATGTTTGACTGTGAGTTAGCTGCTAACATCTCTTCTGTTGTGTGTTTCATGTTGGCTGTTGCTATTATCTGCTGCTGTGTGCTTCATGTTGGACTGTGAGTAACTGCTAACTTCCTGCTGCTGTGCTTCATGTTGGACTGTGAGTAACTGCTAACTGCTCTGCTGTTGTGTGCTTGATGCTGAACTTTGCTAACATCTCTGCTGTTGTATGTTTCATGTTGGACTGTGAGTTAGCAGCTAACATCTTTGGTGCTGTGTGCTTCATGTTGGACTGTGAGTTGGCTCCTAACATCTCTGCCGCTTTATGCTTCATGTTTGACTATGAGTTAGCTGCTAACATGTCTTCTGTTGTGTGTTTCATGTTGGCTGTTGCTATTATCTGCTGCTGTGTGCTTCTAATCTTTGCTGATTCTGCTGATCTCTGAGTTTCATGCTGGACCTTGTGAATGTTTTTGCTACTGCGTACTCCATGCAGTTTTTCTCTATAGCTGACAATATTTCTGCTGTTGTTGCTACTGTTGTATTGTTTACTAGTGTCTTACTTTGCCTTGACCTCAGAGCTCAAAGCATTCATTAAATTCTGCCAAGACTAACGTTGTGTGGTTCAGTTGAAAGGGCACTTTGTTTCTCTCCACCTTGAACATTTCCACTAGATGAATTCATCCTGCAGCAGGTTACAGTTTGTAAATACTTAGGAATCTGGTTAGATACTGAATTGTTCTTCTCTCAGTATTTCACCAAGTTTCAGTTGATGATCAACATTTCTTTTACATCTGCTGACAGAGACATGATTGTCCAGATTACTATAAATCCTTTGTTTGATCGTTCATTCTGCTATCCAATTTGTTCTAAAGGTCCTTTTCAAGTCATAGGCCCGCTGCCTCCTGAGAATACAGGAGGCAGTGGGCCTCCTGTATTCTCAGATTAAATGGCCTTCTCTGCATCATTGTTGGAATTTATGCGAGAGTATAGGCGCCCACATGCAACACATCCTTTAGGCTGTTGTTAGCTAATGAAAGGAATTACCAAAAAAACACTAAAACTGGATAAATTTAACTCAAAGCATTGCTTTTTTTTTTTTAACCTAATTTTAGATTTACTTATTTATTTATTTGTATTTACTTCTACAAGTGTCTTCTGGCACTTCCCAGGCTGACAGTGTAAATAAGATAAGAAATTGTTCTTAATGACTGGACTTTTCTTTTTCTTTTCTTTTTTTTTCTTTTTTTTTTTTAAAAAAGGGATGAACAAAAGTATAATCTGACATGCAGAGTCAAACTACTCCACAGCATTAGATACAAAGTAGTGCAAAAAGAGAATTGCATTGTTTTGTGAGTATTTTGGGTTATTTTCCCTGTGTGGTCTTAAACTATGCAGTACTCACACAGATGAGAGGCTGTTGTCAGAGAAAAGAGTGGACAGGCAGATGGGCAAATGGATTGTTGTGATTGAATGTTATTGATTGGCTGTGTAACTCCACTGTATAAGGATTGATGTGACTTCACTGTAGGCCACATCTGCATAGTAACAAATGCAGGGAAACAAAACAGCTACTGTAGCAGGACCTCCTTCGAAAAAAGACTGATTAATGCAGGTCCTCCAGGGGTAAGAATGGAGGGATGGATGGATGCTAAAGAGGAGAGCCTGGCAGCTAGCTCCTAATGCTACAGGGCGAGTGACGAGAGGGAGGGAGGGAGGGAGGAGAAGGAGAGAGAGAACGTCCGGGGGCAGGCATGCAGGAACGAATACACACACACACTACACACACGTGGGGAGGATTTTGACTCTTTAATCTTGCCCTGTGTTGCTTTGATAAGGAAAGAAATCCCCCCCTTGCAACGAAGATAGAGCTGTTCTCCTTTTGTCTTAAAGTTATGGGCATATTTATGCATGAGCTGTTTATTTGTGTCAGGCTTACAAATTAATTTCTCCTCAAAAATAAATAAATAAATAAAGTGAGCGCCCAAGTTAAATGTGACTTTGCAGAGTTTGGAGACAAAGCGAGTCAGTGCTGATGTCTGTATGTATCGATTGCATCCGCCTGTAAAGAATATCTTCCTTGGCTGCAGCGATGAGTATTTACGTACACAAACCCACGCACATTCACAGATTCACATTCCTTTGAGTCTTTCAATGAAGTTTCCCAAGAGCAAGTGTGTGCCAAACCTGCAGTAGGTCACTGGATGTCAAATGCACCACAGCTCTCACTCCTCCTCCCTCTCAGTTTTGTTCCAAAATTAAATGTGCACATGCAAAAATTGGGGCAGCAAGTTTCACAAAAAGTGACTGCTCACATGAAGGAAAAAACTCTATTGAATTGGTCCCTCTGCTTAGAAGTCTGCTCCACTACAGTAACATGTAATTATCAAAGAACCCATCAACACAAAGCAACAGTTATTTCTGGCAAGCTTTCATTTAAACCCAACCTTCTTGTTGATTCACACAGGCACTCAGGTATACACGCACAAATATGATGTAGCTGTCAGAGGTGCGGAGCTCTGTTTTGAAGCTCTTTCCAGACTTTGAAGTCTTTGACCTTTCTGGTCTGGATCGTCACACACTAATGCAGAACCGGACTGTCGAGTTGCCACTGTCTTGTGCCAAATTCCACTGTAACTGCAAACAGGAAGCCATTTTTAAAAAGAATATTTCTGCTTCACTGGCATAGACTCACTGCATAGTGCAAGAGGATGCATGCATGCTCTGTCCGAGTGGTGCATGAATAGCATGCAGTGAACAGGTGATTAAATCTGCCGGTTCAAACACCAAACTGAGAAGAGGGAAACAAACCAAAAAACATCTTCTCTTATTGACCCCTGAATGTCTGGTTAAAAAGTGGCCTAAATAAGTGTACACACAAGCCACAAACTGTATGCAATTCTGGGTGGTCTTAAAATAAGAAAAAAATATTATAATGTATTAGCCACTTTTTTCAAATAGAAGTTGCTAATAACACAGTGTATAAACTTCTATAATCCTATTACTCATTTTACAGTA
Organism: Scatophagus argus; assembly: GCF_020382885.2. Classification (NCBI taxonomy): domain Eukaryota; kingdom Metazoa; phylum Chordata; class Actinopteri; family Scatophagidae; genus Scatophagus; species Scatophagus argus. Next base: position 2,534,657 of record NC_058510.1, read on the forward strand.
CACAATACACACAATTATGGACTAAATACATAACACTGCTGTAAGTGTGTGTGTGTGTGTGTGTGAGAGAGAGAGAGAGAGAGAGAGAGAGAGAGACCTTCAGACATCTGTTTATGAGTGTGTACTAGCATTTTACGTCTCTTTCAACCAGTTTTTTTTCCTCCTTCTTCTAGACAGTTACTCATGCACTTAATTTATGGCACACCTGCACTGTGTGTGTGTGTGTGTGTTTTCATGTATTTGGGTCTAACTGTGTGGTAAGTCTCAGGCTCACAGTGGAACTGCTGATGAAGGAATGTTGCTCCGTCTGACTCACCTGATGATTTGTCTCTTACTTTGTGATCAGCGCAGCAGGGAGCTCCCACACAATAGGCATGTGATGAGCAACATGCAACAGCAGTGTGTTTTAGTTCAGGGGTTGAGATTTAAAGATGGAAATTGTTCCTGAAATAATCCCAGAGAAAATGAAAGATATTAATTTGTGTGTTGCCAGAACAAAACTCACACAGTAGCTTCATTCAAGTGGATAAAAACTGCTGACCCCATCCCACAACACCGATGGGCTGCTATGTGAAATGAATTTAATCAAACATGAGCATGTGACCCAATACGGACACTCTCACTTACCCACGTGCAGTCCATCACAGACCTGAAACAGATGTGCTCATGAGACTCGCTGCAGAATGACGTAGTAACACATGAAGCTAGTATAATCACACATTTAGTGAGTGAAGGGTCCAGTCCGCTGCCCTTTCTGAAGATGGGCGCTGAAAGATGGTCAGAGGGGAAGAGCTGGGTGGTTGGTATTTAAAGTTCATGTGTGTAAAGGCTCTGAGTGCGGCCTTGGATGGACGGACCGCTCATTTACATTTCTGCCTCTTTGCACTCGTGCCGGTCTTCTGAAGCATGGCGTGCAGAGGATCACTTCATGTGTGCTGCCATCTTTCTCTCTCACACACTCATACAGGCATGTTGTCTGTTTCTCTGCATCCGTCCAGCTCTCTCTCAGCTGTCAGATGTGTAAATACAAGCCATGCTTCCAGTAAAGCCTTTAGGCTAGCTGGAGTACACTCTAATTATGTGGAATATTATTTAGAGGACACACTTAGAGCAGTTACTGTTACTTGGCAGAGGTTAGGTAGAAAGAACTCTACAGGGACTACAATATCTGTGCGCATGGAAACAAAATGAATGATGTGATTGCTTTTTTTTTCTATTTTTTTCTATTTTCATTTTGATTTTCAGCCTGTTATAGCCTTTGAAAGTTAACCTTTCAACATCAGATCAGACTTCTTGGGGCCAAAACCAGATTTTAACCAATTTGCCATTATAGATAAAATCAAACAAAATATAAGTATCATCATTTGTAATAAAATAATGAGACCCCCATTATAGCCTTTATACACCATCGATGTGTCAAATAAACAGCACAGATATGTTCACCAGCAGACCGTATTCTTATGTTCTAACTTGCAACACATTAAAATTAAAAAAATAAATCCACACACAGCTCTGTAATGATGAGGCTGTAGCACTGACTGACTCATTGACAGGTAGAAAGAAGTCACAATCAGCATGGTTCATCCCTGGTTCATCTGATTTGCCTATCCAGTCCAGTCTGTTCTGTTCATGCTTAAACACCAAATTCACAAACAAACCAATTGAGGCAGCTGTAGATAAGCAAATCTGGTGTTCTGTGAGGTAACACTACTGACTGAGTAACTGTGCTGGGTAACCTTGAGTACCCTTGAGTAATCAAGGTTCTAATTAGTCACTTTCGTCTGTTGTCTTTATAATTTCTGTGCCATTTGTAGGGTGATGAGAATCACAAACAACAATCAGGTAAAGCTGCTGTCATTAGAAGTCATACAACACTATCTAAACTAGACCATTTTTCTGTCCACGCAGAGCCCCAGGTTGAATGTCACTCTCAGTTTCACTACTTTTTGTAGATTGGTAAACATCTGCAGAGAGAGCTGGTGGATTGACTAAATGATAGGTGTTCACTTTAATTATCCATCCTCAGCTAAACCAATGTGTAAAGTTAGTATAATGGAATCCCTATAAAATCCCTCCCGGGAGTGAGAATGCCTGATATCTTGCGTCATGATTTACCAAAGTCAGACTGCTGTTACTGTTAAAATGCTGCAAAAGTATGAGCAGTAACTTCATATGTTTTATTTAATAAAACGTCAGTTTTAGGTTTCATTCAAGATAAAAGTTAAGAGAACAAAAAAATATCTCAGTTTGTCTGACAGTGCTGGTTGTTATGTCTGCCTGCCGTCTGCAGAAATTAAACCATATGTTTGTGATCAGCAACAACACATGGCACAGGCGTGGGATCCTGGGAACGAAAGGAGAAAGACAGGGCCCGTACATCCTGGGTCAGGAAGGAAGAAGCAAACGATAGTGATGACGAAACAGATCCCATCTTTATTAGCAGGACTGCAGGCTTATGTGTCCTTTTGGGCTCAGGTCAGAGCTTATTATAGAAATACACATTTCTCATCTTCAGATTTCACTTTGGACCGATTCCCACCCCCACTGTCTCACGAGGAGGCAAGGACGTTAAAATACCTGAAAGGGATCAGCTTTAAAAATCGGGTGGTGACGGTCGGGAGTAGCAGCAGAGCTTCTGCAGGCCCCTGCAGCCATGTGACAGTGATGTGATCTAGTTTAAACAACAGCTGTTTGTGATTCCAGGGGAAATTAGGAGAAAGATTCCCCTTGAGATGACAGCAGCTCACTACTCCAGTTATCTAAATGAGGTGTCTCCACATCTCCGACGCTCTCACCTAGTAAAAACACACTACCTTCTTCTCATTGGTCTCCGATGATGTGTGATGCTGTTCCATCACTTTGTCTCTCCAACTCTCCTTTGTCTCTCTCTTCCTCTCTGGTAGATCAGAATATAAACTTATTCCCTTACTGCTCTTTGGCTTCCTGCCACCTCTTTTTTCTTTTATCTCGTGTTCGCATAGTGTCCCTTCAGGTTGCATGAATAACACCTGTTGTCATGCATGTGTGTGCTTGTGTGTATGAAGCCATCCTCCTGCCTGCTTTGGTGCTGTATTGAAATGATTAGTGGGCCATTTTTTATGATGCTTGCCTGCTTTCTGGGCATGTGAATACTTGCACAGGACTTATACCACGCTCCTCTTCATCCCCCAGCCTTACCCTGTGGCTATCCCTGCCCCGTCCCATAAAAATGATGCAATAGAACTGAATTAAAGAGGCTGAGATAATCTGTAAATGTGGCAGTATTGTGCCCCCTATAAATTCCTTTAGAATACTAAATGTGTTTAATACAAGTCTGCTGTTTTGTGTCACATTTAGCCCTTGTGAAACTGTTTTTATAGCAGGAGGCTTTGAGATGTTTTAGCACTCAAAGGTATTAATGAAAGTCTGAATAGCAAGAACTATTGACAAAATGTACAGAAATGAAATTAATTCTCCACTGTAAAAACAGTGGAGTGCAGTGCAGTGCCATCAGAGGACAGTGTTCAATGACAAACACAAATAGCACAATCCAGGTTTCATTTGTATGCCAAACTTCAATTCTCTCTTTGCTCTGGTGGGAGCAAAAAATCTCATTGATTATTTTCCTTTTCAAGTTGAGGGATAACACTTTAAGCACTCCAGTGTTAGGAAAATGAAAAGCCACTGGAATAACATATGGATTCACAAACTCACTACCTGCTTTAGAAGAGCACATAAAAATCTTTGGATTTCAAATTTCACTAGAATTAACCTTTTTAAATACTCTCACTGCACTTGGTGTTTTTGGGAAACCAGCTGACCAATGAAACCCTAGAGAGGTCCCAGCCCCCCAGCTTCTCCCTTACGTCTTTACCAGGTCATATTGTTGCTGTTCCATGTTAAGTGCTTGTAGCAGCCGACACATGGGTGTGTTCAATTAAAGTTATATAGCCACCTTAAATGGAGTTGCCATTATGGATAAGGAACCTTTATGGGAACTTAAAAAAATTAAGCATTTTCTTTGAAGTAGAAACCACACCGTGGCTACGAATAGTAAAAGTTGTTGAGTAAAATGCATTCAAATGATATTTACTTTTTTCCATAAAACACCTGGGTTTGATGTCAAACTTTATTGTCCTAGTAGAAGTATTAATTGGTTATTTTAAAAAGATTATATTGGCCAACTTAAGAGTTTTATAAACCGAAAGCACATTGGCAGCATATGGACGTGTCTTGATGTATGGGAGTGGGACAAGGTGCAACACTTTGCTAAATGGAAACAGCCTGAAATGCTTTGAGTTCAGTCACTTGAATTTATGAGAAGATGCTGTAAAATCCAAACTCTGTGTCTGGTTTGTTTGAGCCTCATCATTACAGAGCTGAGATTTATCCATCAGTGGAATCTGACTTCTCTTTATGCGGATGATGTGATAATGTTTAATCGACATATGGTTACATAAAAAGATACACAATACATGAAATATATAAAAATGTTAGAAATGCAACACTGAAGATGTGAGAAAATAACATCTGTGCTAGCCTTTCACTGAGCTGTGACTCTCGCAGTCTGTGCTCAGAGCTAAAGGCTTTGTTGTCAAGTTCTAGGCACAAAAATAACTCCTCGCACCAGACTGCACATTGGTCACCAGTACTCCCACAAATATGCACTCATTCATCAAATCAATGCATTCCCCTCCCATTCACAGAGATCTCCTCCAGCAGAGAACAGTGCAGCACAGCGCAGCAGCAAGCTAGACATGTCTGTTGGAGACTTCACAATGGTTCAGCAAGCAAACATACTTCCCTTAAGGCCCTTGGGACAAACACGGCATCAAGCAGAGGGACTCCAGGAGTGGTTGCTGCTGTCTTTTTTTTTTTCTCTTGTGTACTTGTATTTGTGTATTTCTCATTGCGTGTTACTGCACTGTTGCATCTGTATGTTTCCTTATTGACCGATCAGCTTTCAAAGTAGTCAGATTTGTAAAATTACCCAGCATTAGTCTGACTTTAGGTAAAATATTTTGGTCTTCATTAATGTTCCATCTCTTGACAATCAGCTATATGTCAGTTATGAAATACACTGCAGCCAAAACATACTGACAGCTGATCACAATACTTGTTTTGGAGAAAAGGCATCACCATGGGGTTAGCTGAATGAAGAGATTTTATCCTTAGGCAATTTTGCATGTATTAATGAGACTGTAGTTGTGAAAAATGAAGTAGAACAGATGAGAGGATTTTACGTTTTTTTGAAATATTTTACTTTTTTAATGGCCTCTGCTGATCTGTCTTCACTTAAACTACCAACTCCTGTGGGCATCAATTATCTTTTCTTGTTGATAACCAATCATTAATTATGTAATGCACTGTAGCCGTAGCTTATAGGGAAGTGAAGCGAACTTAACTTTGGGCACAGCGATAGTCCGACACATTTTGCAATCAAATCCAAGTTAATTTAATGAGGAATCATTTTGCCAAAGCAACAATGTTTATGTTCCTAAATCTAACAGTGCTTTTTCAGTGCCGTTGCCATGCAGCTATCTGTGGGTTGGCATGAATCACTGAGCGGTGGGATGGGAAGGGGGCGGTCCACCTGGGTTGGTGTACCACACTGGGCCTGTCAGAGAAAGCAGGAGGGGTGCACATTCTTCACCTTGCCCAGAATGGCACCTTCCAAAGTGGATCCCCTGTCTACCCGTTCCCCAGGCCCCAGATAAGAAGCTCATCCGTCATCCACTGGGGCCGCATTAAATTTTAACTCTGGTTACCGAGTGTGGCCATTCAAACTTTTATCTCAAACCTTCTTTATCTTCTTTTCATTAAGTTCTCAAGCACTAATAGCCCTGCGAGTCTCCGCCGGGGTAAGGATGATGTTCTGAATAATGAAAGCTCATTATTTCTCCACAGAATGCTTGTTAATTCAAATGATGATATTAAAACTATAGTAGCCCTCAGCAGTCGGGTGATTTCTAGCATACTTTATCATGTATCAATATATACTCTGTTTGTCAAAACTGCCCCGAGCCTGGGCTGACATTCTCCTCCTGAGGAGTGGAGTGCTTCAGCTGGGCCTGCAATACTCTAAGGTGACAACTGGCAGAGTTTGTGCCTTTAGGAAAGTGGGGGGAAGGAGGCATGAAGGCAGTGATGGGGAGAAGGATGAAACTCAAAGAGCAGTCGTCGTGCTCCCATGTCTATTTGACGTTCTTCCATCATGCACACACAAATCCCCCTCCACCTCTTCCTCCTCCTCCCACACACACCCATGCACGAATACACTCACATCTGTCATCCTCATCTGTCTTGCCTGATATGTGCATGTCAGCAGACATTTGCACATACTCACTTGGACTCATATATACACACACAAGAGCGCACATGAACATCCTCGGCCATTAACCTTTAAATATATCACCGTAGTATGTTATCTTCAAGACATGACTTAAGCTCAGGGATGTTCGTAGGATGATTGTGAATGAATGTTGATATCATTAAATAATTTTTTGTCCAGATCAATCATAATTTCACAGTCAATCTCATGGTCAGTATCCACGTCACAAGTACAGCTATTACGGTATGTTAGGAATCAGATCAGAGTTTTAAAAAAATAGGAAATACTCAATAATTTTACATTTGAATTAAACTGTGACATTATTAGTTCAAAATTGCACAATATAGCACAACAATGTTTCAAAATAAAATACTTGGATGGCTTGTGTTCTGGTAACCCCGAACCAAATGGCAGATAACACACTTTAAATTTGATGGAGGGAAAAAAAATGAAGCGAGTGTTAAAATTCCTTCGAGGATGTTGCTGCACTAAATATATCCCTCTTATTTCATTACCTGCAGCGCAACATTTATGTTTTGGCATCTCCTAAAAAAATGCCTGTGGTTCTTTGCTTGAAATGCATATCTTGGGGGTGAATGTGATGACAATATGTTTCAAATAGTGTGGAGGCCATATTTATTTTAGATTCCTCAAGAGAACTAAACCAGAGGAAAAAAAGAGGGTGGAGAGAGTCACATTCAAAAGGGCCTTGGGTGCCGTAGATGACACACTTTGATAGGTGTGCTCCTGGACACGTCTTGTTAACACCGGGCCAGATGCAAGCAAAAGAATACATCAACCTGGATTGTATGTGTTTGTCTGTGTGTGTACAGCATAGCAAACAGTGCACATGCACGTGTGTACACATTTATTTCTGTGCATGTTCCTTCGGAGCAGAGTGGTGGGTGAGTTAGGAGTCACAGACTAACATAGCAAAACACAACAAGAAGCCACACAGGCCTGACTGGTTGGTTCACCTCGATGTGGTCTGCATGACGCCCCAAGGCTGACCCACCCGACTATCTGTGAGCTTCTGCTCCAGGCTTCAGGTTACAAAAGTGGAAGCCTGTAGCACAATGTCACTAAGCCACAGGCCCTGAAGGCCTTGACTTGTGTACACATCCGCACGGCACATATACACACACATTCATATAAATGCGTGCAGGAGCCAAAGTCGACCTGCAGCTTGAAGCAAATGCATAAGTAGGTGCAGAACAAGGGGAAAGGATCTCTGAAAGATTGTACCAAGAGGTCATAGGTTAGGTCAGATGTAGTAAAATTCAGGTTAGACCTCATGCTTGAATAATGCAATTGTTCGTGCCTTGCGTTTTATGAGAAATACTCGATTTACCTGCTGCAAAGCAGATGTACTGTGTATCAGCTACCGGCTAAGAGAAAACTGCTTCTGAACAATTTCACTGTTCTCACAGTTCACTGCTAGCAGGACGCTATATTGAAAGAAAGTTAAATCTGACAGACAGCTGTGACAAAGTAACTATTGTGTTATTTTTATTCTTTAAAGTTCACCGTGGAGTCTTAAAAAAAAAACAACTCCCACGTTGTTTATCCTCTTAAAGTCATATTGCCCCTGTTTTCATACATTGCTCCTGATACCTGTGTCATATCCACAGTATCCTGAAAAAAGGAGACTTGTCTCTTTCCATCTGTTTTTTATCTCGTTTTATGCCCGTCCTTTTCCTCGAAAAGCTTTTAAAGAAGCGCAGTGAGTACTGAGAGTGGCAGGCAGCCAAGGACAGTGGACCTGGGGGGCAGACGGCATTAGAATTAGACACACTCACGCTCAGACTGGCATACTGGCCATCGCTATACTGCTACAGTGGCCCCTTGGTTGGTCCACAGTGTGCCTGTGTGTGTGTGTGTGTGTGTGTGTGTGTGAGAGAGAGAGAGAGAGAGACAGCAACAAAACCCACAGCATCAGACTATGATGCAGCTTTCTGCCTTGTGGGTGATGTTTCTTGAGATTAGCAGAGGCCTGGCTTGTCTTCCTGACACACACACCTGGATAGAATAAAGTAATTAAGCCAGGAACTGTTTGTATGATTTGCCTTGTTTAATTCTGATATGATCTGTCAAGATTCTCAAAGTATGAGTGATGTCTTCTGGTTATTGGAAAGCTGAAAGAAAAAAAAAAAAAAGCTCATGCATGTATTATTCTGGGTCGCTCAGGTGTCAAAATAAATCACACAATGTTTAAGTAATTTGACCTTAATAAACTTTTGTGCAGACATGTCCTGATGATGTTACTCCATAATAATTCACTAGTAATTAAGTTAAGCCTGAAAATGTGGTGAGAACATAAAGGTGCAGATAGCGGATGTATGTAAATACCTGATGGCTATTTGTGAGCTTTTAAACTATGTTCTCTCAGTAGAAGATCATCTTTTTAACAGTTGTTTGTAGTGTTTAATTTATATTTCCATTGACTCGTAATCAGGTTTACAAAGCTATTGCAGACCTCAGCCCCCACCCCCACCCCCCACTCTCATCCCTGCCTTTTCTTCCTCTTTTCCTCCCTCCATATACAGTGCGAGTGAAGCAGTGTGGAAACTGTTGTCGTACCTGATAATGGATTTGGTGGCCCCCCTGCAGGCATGCACCATTGGCAGATACTGAATACCACTGTGAGATCAATGGAAGAGCGGGATGACAGAAAGGGAGGGAGTTGTGAAGGGAGGGAGAGAAGGAAGATGAAGAAGGGATGGGGCGGATAAAAACTGAAATCCCGTGGCTTCTCCTATTTGCGAGCGGGGTAGGGTAAAGCCGTCGCCGTAATCTGTTGTCAAGACACAAGGCCGCTGTAATGTCTTCCATCAGCAAGTGGATTATGTGCAGGGGAATTGTAATTTACACCAGCTTCACTTTTATGCGTCGCTCGGCTTAAAAGTTAATAGCATTTAGCTCAACAATAGCCCAGCCACATCGAACCCGGTCTGCAGCGTACCAATCTACAAGTGAGCTGCCATTGAAGCGCACTTGTCTCAAACCTTAGACAATAGGGTGTTCCCACTGTGCTAATTAGCTGACGCCTGCCTATCTCCACGCCACACATGTCCATTGTTGCTGTCACTGTGTGAATCTCTGTCCCACTGTATCTGTACAGGCTATTGTCTGTTCAGGTTTCTCGTCAATAATCCTATGTAACGCCTGCATGTTTTGTCTTTAGCTTGCTAGATCTGAGTCCTCAAGTGACATGACCAGACATGGCTTTGGAGACGATATTTGATTTCCTCTGAATTCCTTCGTTTTGCCTTTTGTCTCAAAGGAATTATACGCCTTAAGAGGTAAAGCCTCATGTTTGCAACTTCAAGTTACTGGGAATAACCTTCAAGGAAAATGCAGAATTATGATTTAAAATAAGACTGTAGCATATCTTAAAGTCTGGAATAATATCTTTAAAAACACACGAGAGAAAACCCTGTTTTGATTTGAAAGAGCGAGCTATATATACAAAGTGTTTCTATTTGACCCAGACAAGATGTAGGTCGCCCTCTTAAAAATAGCAACAATTTGGAGGGCAAGTCTGTAATGTTGAACATCCAATACTTCGTGTCAGACTATTGACACGGAAAATTGGTCGTGAGATCGTTAGAACACAGCGGTTTCCAGAATGCTGGGGTCGCCTTCCCAAGTCGCGTTCCAAAAACATCTCCCAAGTAGCAAGCTGGGGAGGGAGAAAGTCAAAAAAGAGAGAGAGAATGAAGCCTACCTCAGATATTTTCCCAAGCCAAGTTGCCCTTGGGGAAGGCAGGTGTGATGTTGCAAGGTGTCCTCTGTTCTCTCCGGCAGCAGTAAAAGAGGTGGTTGTAGGGAATTAGGAATGGGGTGGGGGTGGGAGTTCAGATATACTGATAATCAGATAGCATGAGTTATGCTTTTGGGAGAGTGTGAGGGTAAAGAGCTGCTTTTAGCCATCTGCAGTACCAAAGGTGACAGACAAACCCTGTCAGTTATTATGGCCACTAATTGCTTCCTGCAGGTTTCACTGCCAGAGATGCTTCATACTGGGTTTGCCTGCAAGAGGATCCACCTACATGCAAACCAGCTGCCTACCATATTAGAGCTTTTTACACATAGATGCTGCTACACTGCCATGAAGAAGACCAGTGCTTTACGGCAGCTTAAGGCCATCCCAGTGTATGTTTTGTTTTTTGTTTTTTTAGATGGTATGCTGGCGTTCTGGAAGCCAGTCTACGTACTCAAGATGGGCAGAAGTGGATGCTATTTAAAAAGGAACTTGACAGGACTGGCCAAAAGTTGTTCATTTAAGCTTAAAAGTGATATGGGTCAATGAGAAGGTTGTATATTTATCATTTATCAGAGAACTATTCAATATGCAGCACGCTAGAATGCACAGTGCAGTTGGTATGTAGCTGGAAGGTTACTTACTGTACATACACACAGGTAAAAGCTCTTCCAGGCCTATTAACCTCAGCACCCCCGTCCTGCCACACCCAGATCCTAATATACTCTAAAGGTATATGAGGCGAATAAGTGCAGTCTTGAATAAGTAAAACTCCATTTCAGCACTCTGCTCTATTATTAATACCGAGCAGGCTGATCTTTGATTAAGCTACTCAAGTGTTCTTCCTGTGTGGGATTTTGATTAAGACTGAGCTGCGTCTTGGAGCAGGAGAAAATGGCGGCCCTCTCTCTTGTCTATCCACCTTGTTCTTTCTGTGTTTCTGTTCATCTTTGCACATTCTCATTTCCCACACAAACCTGTTCTCAAACAGCCACCTCGTCTCCCTTTTCCTCCAATGCAGTGACAGAGAATCAAAGTGATAACATGTATCACCTGTCACATTATTGACTGTGAGGTCCCGATCGTTTGTTGTTGTTGTTGTTGTTTGTTTGTTTGATTGTTTGTTTTTTGTTTTTGGCAGTGCTGCTACTAAGAGTCATTTCAACATAAAGCCATAAAACCTTGCACACATGTTTTCACCCATCAGTGATCTGTGCAAATTCTCAGTAAATTTTGAACCTGTTTGAAGTATGTTCAGTGGCAGTCATAAACGAATGCTGTCATCAGTTGCCATTCAGGTTATCAGTTCTTTCTGGTATGCGTTTTAATTTTGAAGTGACAGGTTAATGTACGCTGTTGCATAACCGAACTGGTGTCGCATGTTTCCTGTTTGTCACATTCAGACAAAGAAATGACCAATGTGGCTTACTGCGTGCCATCACTGAGCTAAAGTCATCCGTCTCTCTGTGTGATGTTTTCCAGAACCTGTTGCAAAGTCTGCATATTCAATCAAGCACAAAGACTTTTTTTAACCCCATAATACATCCGCAAACACTGTATGTCGTTGAACTGGAAAACGGAAACTCTAAGACAAACATTTCAGTTTGTGAGCAAGCAGGTTGATAAAAGATTTAGATAAGGTCAAACTTGGACATGTGCCTCAGGAGGAACCGTGTAATTCACAGTACACGTCTTATCTCTGTTTTCTTTAGTGGGAAAGTTAAACCTCAATCAATATTGACCGTTATTGATATTGATGGTAGTAATGAAAGATGCAGTGAGTTTATATTTTTGTCAGAAACCTGAAATCCATAATTCTTCCCAGAAACTATGAAGAGATGAGTGACTAATCCTCAACCATCCCTTAACACAAACTCCCAGCTCTCATGGCCAACACCGCAATGCAAGGCGATGCTGAAAAAAGGAGCTTATATACTTGGTAAATTAAAAGTACAAACAGTTTTTATCCAAGGCTTCACCCTGAACAGTAGAAGCCCACTGATCTTCACATGATGCTGCAGAGGAAGAGAAAAACACTTCTGTGTGCATGTGTGTCATATTTGTGCTTGGAAAGAAAGCGTATCAATGTTTCCCTACAAGCATCACTTTTTTCTTCAGCTGTGATGCCAAAGTCTCTTGACGTTCATCATTGCATCTGTTGTTGATTTGAACGCCCCGTTTGTCGCACTGAACCTCCAGATCAAACCCTCCTCATGCGTTACATGCAATGCACACGCACATACACACACATACAAGCACACAATATGGAAGCACAACTGGGGAGGGATGTCACTTGTCTTCCAAAGTCTTTTTCTTTTCCTTGAGGTGCTTTGAACAGCATCTCGGGCTGCTTCTGCTCTCCTTCTATCCTCTCGTACCCCGTTTTCCCATGATCCTTTTATGAACACCTCCTCATGCAAAGCCTCCTTCTCCACTTGGGGCTACTTCTGTTCCATTATGCATGGTGGCGGGATTAAAACTGTAGACGCGGTGGCTTCCCCTTTTCGGTGTCACGTGCAGGCACCAGTCCGCCAATGGCGTGCGAGTGTGTCACGCAACAGGGCGCCCCGCTTGGCCACCCACACATCTCAGGGAGTGGGGAGTATGTGTGAGGAGCACGGTATCAAACGGGGAACATCTGTGGCCACTGGGCTGTGGAGACCGGGGACAATGGTGGCCCCGGGGCAGCCGCAGAGCCCTGGCCCGTGCCGCAAAGGCTAGACACAGGCTAGGGAGCCATCCATGCACACACACACATGAACACACACACACACACACTGAGGGGTGGGAACCCATGCGCACACACACAGGAAGCAAAACAGACTGGTGCACGCCTGAAACACACACACACACACACACAGTGGACGAGCTTATGGCAAGAACCAAAAGGCCCGAAACAAGCTTTTTCATAATCTGCAGAAAATGGAGAACACAATACATGTGCCAGAAATTACTTTTAAATGGCAAAAGCTAATGAACTCTTCTCCGTGGTGGTTGTTGTGGTGCCAGTAGGAATACTAAACTATGTTACGAGTTTAATATTGTTTGAAGGAACAGTTCAGCCCAAAATCAAAAATACTGACTTTTCCTCTCCATCTGTCTTGGTGTGAGTTGTCGTGCTTTGGAGTTATCATGGAAAGAAAGCAAGATTTTGGGATGAACTGCCTCTCTAAGGCTTCACTTCTTTAGATATAGTCTCCATATGTGCATAATGTTAAGTTTTAACCACTCATCAAAGTCATTTGTGCAGATGGTGAAGAAACATGAAAGACGATTTAACTTGGGTTTTTTTTGTTTTTTGTTTTTTTTAAATTCAGACTTTGAGTGTGTCCAAATTTAGGATGAAGCATTGGCCAGCCTCACCACCCCCACTTTCACACCACTCACATGTATTTGCTATCTGAGGCGTAACCATTATTATCATTTTAAACAGCTGTGTGATCCAATTGAATGTCTCCTGCCCTGTCCTAATGCTGTGTACAGAGAAAAACTGAGTCACTCATTGCTACGCTGCAGTAAGAGCGGAGAGGTAAGTGATTCTCTACAAGCTCCCCGCAGAGACACATCACTACCGTTTATTCCTACAAGCAGAGATGATAACGTGCACACACTCACACACACACACACACACACACATTAATGCTATGATACACAAACAGTCACACACCATTTGAATAACATATTCCACAGCTGCTGCAGCTCTCAATGGCCTCCCATGTGGCTTTTGTGTGTTGACATGTGTGAAAAGTGTGGGCATGGAAACAGACACAGATGCACATGGACTCAGACACGCGCGCACACACACACACACACACACACACACACACACAAGGCAGATCTCCTTACAGTATGCTGTGATGTCACCTTGTAGAAAAAGCCTGCTCCACCTTGTCATGTTGTGGTATCCCATGTCTGAAATCAAATGCCCACTGACATGAAATATGATGTGGGAACTCTGTGTGTGTGTGTGTGTGTGTGTGTGTGTGTGTGTGTTTGCGTTTGCGCGCGTCTGTATATGAATGGACCCAGGTGTGTATACCTCCCATAAGGGATGTGTGGGCGGGTGGTGCTCCATCTGACTCCACCTGGTCCCCAGTGTGTACACAAACACAAATACACACCTGCGTAGCGTGAGCAGTAGCTGGAGTCGTGCCACGAGTGACAGTGTGGTGCTTTACAGGGAATGTGTCATGTGGAAATCCTTAAAAAAAACTTTTCTCTTTCACACTGTTCTGCGTGTTTAATGCATCACAATATCACATTCAGTGGTTCCCCAAGGTTATTTAGAGTTATTTAAATGATCAAGATACAAGGTTGCAGGCGATCATTTCTTCTAGTCTATCATTCCATAGGAAATCTAGGATTTGCAGCTTGTAAAATGATTATCTCTGAATATCAGCTGAATATCAGAGGACCTTCGTGCTATCCATCATTTTGCAAGAGCAGATGTCACACTGCAAATGCTGAAGACTTTACTGTGGGAGATTCTGCTCCCCGAGATATCCTGCACTGCAGTTTCACTGTCTGATTAACTTGTAATTCACGTCTGTATTTTTCTCACGCTTTTGAAATGAGTGAACTCTCTCAGCACTCAGTCATGTGTTATTATTAGCCATATACCACCACGGTTTGGCAGGGTGATTCTTTTCACTCAGAGACAACAAACGCTGGCTGCAAGTCATTTATTTGCGCTTCCTGTTTGAGTTTTAGATTTCACGCGCCATCTTTGATTACACAGACGCATGCATATAATCAGAGATGCACAAATACTTTTTCTACACACACACACACCCTTTTGACACACACAGCACAGTCATTCAGACGGTTTTAGACAAGTGATTCCTTCCTGTATCAGCTGGCCTCCGGATAAGAATAATCAGCAAGATAACTGTGGGAAGGTAACCACAATGACAGATTTGAGGAAGCTTTCATTTGCTGGTCAAAAAAGAAAAACCTCAAAGTTAATCAGAAGAAGATAACCGCGAGCCATAGGCTGGTGCAGGGTATTTGATTTTTGTGTTAGTTTTCAGTTCATGAATGGGGAATTTGTGAGCCATTCACATTCTGAGTGAAACCAAAGAAAGTCATCAGCAAAAACACTAGCACCCTTTGTCATGCTCAACATCAGATATTTAAGGTGGTGCTGCAGAGTTTCATTTTGCACACAATTTGCTTTGAAGCACAAAGTAAGGCTAGATTTCTGGCACAAAACAGTAAGAGGGTGTGCTGTTCAAAAAAAGGGCAAAAAGTTTTTAAAATTTTTTGTAAGCTTAAGGGTGGACTGAGTGAAATACTGGGTGGGGGGGGGGGTGTCACTGTATAATTTATTAGGTCACACACATCAGAAAGGAAAATGCAGGGCCCCCAAGGAAAAGTTTGTCGCCTCGGTGCAGTAAATAACACACTGAATGTGGACGACAAGTGCCATTTCATTTAACCGAGGCCCTCACCTGATTGACGTTTGACCAATGCCATGTCTCTTTCGCCTTCTATCCACATTAATCCCACTTCCTTCAACAAAATGCAATTCTGGTCTGTTCATTTATGCTGCCATTCACTGTACAGCACCGATAGTTCATAGTTTTGAAAAATAACAACAACAAAATGTCATTTTGCTGCTCTTTTTTCTGACATCTTATAATACATACCTCACCTGGAGAGTGACAGAGCGTGATGGATCGACTTACAGACGAACACACAGATGAAAGACACTGTAGGTAGGGCGGGGAAAGAGGCGAAAAGGTGTAAATGTTGAGAGAAAGAGGGAGGAAGCAGAAGGAGAAAGGGGGGAACAGAAGGAGAGATTTGAGTGAGAGGGGTTTGATATTTCTGTGGCCGTACACTTGTAAGCTCAAGCAGTTTCTTCCCTCCAAGGGACAGGGTCCGTTAAGTAGCTCTCCACTGCCTACAGTTTAGAAAAGGACCGAGGCAATACTGGACTAATTTAATCAAAGGTTACAGGCCCAGCATAGAAACACAATATTATGGCGATTGTACAGGAAAAGGAAGGCGGGGGGGGGGATATGTCATTTCACCCGGCGAGGCTTAGGCCTGCTGCTTTATCTCAACGGTTTCTAACTGCTGGCACCAAAACACATTTACATTTTAGCTAGAGGCCGGCAAGACAGGTGGATATCGTATGAATGGCTGGCCGGCGAGATGTGCGACTGACTGCCATGACTGTAAGGAAGAAGAGAGCAAGGCTGTCTCACTTTATAAACTTTTGCAAAGCCTCTATGAGAGTAATGCAAACAGTTCTTCAGTCCACCAACAAGAAAAGCATTTTGCCAGTAAAACTTGATGTAGATGTACATGCAATATTAGTTTGATTTAACCACCAAACTTGTCCAGAGATATAAAAAGATTCCTTTAAGGATACGACTAGACATTATTTTGTTAAGTGGTGTACTTATCACAAATGTTTCCAACAATGTTCGATGTTTCCTGTTGCTCTAACTTCCAGAAAAGAGTTAGAGAGTGAGGAAGGAAGTCCTTGAACGCGACAAAAGTGAAAACAACTTTAAAACGTTACCTCATCCGAAAACATTTCTGTCACGTCCAACTGGTTTTCATCTGCAGTGCTCATTATTCAACAGTAAGGACAACGGTGCTACTTGGCAGAAACTACATGCTGTGCATTTAATTATCAACCCAGATCATTTCAAAAATGCAGGTTTACGACTTCATAATTCACAATCCACAAGTTTCTCATGTTAAAGTGGAGGCGGCTGAGCAGCTTTATATTTTATTTTTTTATTGGAATTCCAGAGTGGGTCTTTAGCAACTGTGTGAACACTGACAGCAGTCAGACACATTGTGATCTGTTTAGCTCAGCTCACTGGACGTGTCACTGTATAATAAACTGTCATAAGTGTCAGTGTTCTTCACCCCTAAGGGATGTGTGTGTGTGTGTGCGCGCGTGTGCATTAGGGAGGGGATTCAAAGGTATGTAAGAGACTACACTGCAACACAACAACACACAAAGCTCACAAAAGATACTGGATTACCAAAATTGAATATGCAGTACCCACAGACCACACATTCAGACGTGATATTCCCAACTTGATTACAACAGTAATCATTTATCCAAAGCCCTGCTTACAGTACCAAACACTGAACAGATCAGCATTAATACCCAATCATAAATCCCAAAAGAATACACGCAGCCTGATAAGTTCCATTCTCATTCTCATGGACAGCTGCCCACTGCGCACTGGAGTGACTTTTGTTTTGTGTTACAGCCAGTGCTGGATCCAAAGGCAGAATTAACACAATTGGTCTATTATGAGATTAGGCCTAATGCACACTCCATCCCAACACACAACGAGCCATAAATACCTCTCGATTGAAACCCAACATGATTTGCTCCTAATCATTCTGCACGCAGGGAATGTAACCGAATAGTAAACAAATGAGGTATATTTAGGCTGCGTTTCGTCATTTCAGCCACGCATCAAGCGGTTTGGCTGTTCTGGCTTTTGGGAAGCTGTGGAGAGAGACAGGGAGTGAAAGAGATTATCTTGTATGTGTGTGTTTGTGTCCACACAAACTGGTGTGGTTTATGGGAATGATAGAAATAGTCCGTATATGGTGCGTTCAGTTTATTAGTGTGAATAGCCTGTACTTTAGAAAATATTACAAATATCTGACGTGCAGATAGCCGAGATGTGAACAGCCACTGCCATGGCCTCGCTTGATGGTGATGTGGGGGTGGAGGTGGGGGAGGTTGGGGCTGGTGTCAGGGCTTGAGCCTATCAAAAAGAAATCAGCTCGCCAGCTCTCTGGGTGCAGAAAGGCACATCTCGTCGGCTTTCACGGACCAAGATTGCTTTCACCTGCATTCCCCGGGGCGACGCGCAAAACACAGGCCTCAGCCAGCCTGCCAGTCACACACACTCATGCATGGACACACACATACATATATACGCTGAAACGCACGCATATTCTCTCTTATCTTTCATGCCTGACTACAATAGAATCATATTAACCCGCTCCATGCATTCCCAAACATGCAGTATTACGTGGGAACGTTGGACGGTGCAGGAAATCACAATTATAAGCGCATACATTTAGAGCGCCTTTGTTCCAGCTCCTGCTTGCAGTTCTGAGTGTGTGCATGAGTGTGTTTGTCAGCATGTGTATGTGTGTGTTTGCATGTGTGTGTATGTGCAGCAACGTGCATGTGTGTGTTAAGGTGTCTGATAGCTAGTCTGAAATACTCTGAAAGCTGCATTCAGTTGATCTTCCAGGAGGTGGAAAAATGATGTCAAAAAGGCAAATCTGTATTTACCGGCAGACAGGTATCCTTGACTTGACAGCTATACAGTCATTATCTGCCTGTCATGTGTCGCCTCGGGCCACCCTGCCTTCTCCCAAAGCCCACGGTTCCCATGCATCAGACGCAGCCCTATTAGCTTACCCGCTTCCAATTCAAAGGCCATCGCCAACCAAAAAGACGCCAGAAGGACAAAACAAGGTGTCATATTTATGAATGTGTCAGCACGGGCCCTCCTGAAACCCAGGGCGCACCTTGAGCAATGAGCCTGACAACTCAACAGGGGCCTTTTCCAGGCAGGAGAAATGATACCTTCAAAAACCACTGGCGGGATGAAACCAGAATCTGTGCTGGTGCGGCGTCGACGCAAGGGGGAAAGCACTCGTAAATCACCTCAGCATTATTCAGCCCCAATTAGGGGAAACTCAACCTGTTACGTCGAATAGAAGAGAGTGAATATCAAATGCTGAATAATGACTGGATGAGTTATAGAAGTTGAACAGAGAGGAGGAGGTAGGGGGTTGTGACGGTGATGATTACCTCAGTGTTCACTGTTCAGGTGTGTTTTCAGGTGTGTGTGTGTGTGCATGCTGGGAAGCTGACATCCTTAACTCTTGAGCATATCCAGGTGCAAGCAGTGTTCTACAATTTCTACATCTGCATTGTTAGTAAATGGTCGGGTAATTGCTGCCAATTAACTTATCCGATTGCAGATAAAAGTCCCATGTTTTGCCAAGGAGCAATAATTAGACAATGTTATAGTGTACCATTTTGACTGGTGGTGGTTTCCCATTACCTTTTAGTTCAAAACTACAGCTACAGTAATATTCACACATGGGTGGGGTGTTACAGTTTGGCTGTGTGTGTTGGGGCAGGGGGCCTAATTTGCCAGTCCACACTTCTCCTTCTGTGTGTGGATTTTTGAGACATATGGGGACAAATCTCCTTTGACTGTGTCCTCCATAAAGACCCCTGACCCTTTTCAGTCTACCTGAGTGTCCAGGGAGAGTGGCTGGAGAAAACAGAGGAGGAGTCACATGTGAGGGGCAAGGTGGTTGAGAGGGACAGAGGAGAATTTGTCACTGTCTCATTGATGGACCAGAGAGCCAGCACGTCCACACACCGTTTGGGATGCACCGATCCACCTTCAGAATCAGAAATCCTTATCCGTTGTGATATCACCGGTCATCTGCCAATGCTGAGCTTAATCTGAAACCACTGCATGTGTTTCAAAATTTAGAAGGTGCACTGTGTGGAACTCACCTGAGTCATTTATTGTTATCAGGGCTTGCAATGGCACTAAAAATGGGAGTTGTGCAGCCCACAGCAACTGATTGAATGTAACCGGCAGCAAAACACCTTAAAAACATAGTACAAAGATTTAACATGTAGTTGTGTAGGGTTCTTTCAAAATATGAAAATGGCTAATTTTGTCAGCTTATTCTTTCCCTAAAGCACTAAAGGCTCAATGTGGTTTACCTAACTGCACAAAGGACACAAGGAGAGTGGAAAAAAAATACCTTTCAAGCAAAAAGTGAACAGTACACTAAAAAGTGCCTTCTCCCTGCAGACGTTTGTGGCTAAAATGCATGACGGACTGTGGATCAAAATATCCATCTTAACCAGTCCGTCATTGATACCCATCTACCCAATGCCCAGGCTACAGCCTGTTTGCCCTCCTGCCGTCTGCCAGCAGATACAGAAGTATCCACTGCTGTACCACCAGGCTGCAGAGCAGCTCAGCAGGCCTAAAAAAATGACAAAGCTGATAACATTTTTTTTTCTTTTTCTTCCCAACTTTTACACACAAACCCTTATTTCAGTCAATTTTCAAACATTCATTGAATATTAAAGCCTGTTAAAACTCACAAGGTATCTTATCATTTCTTTCTTTAGAAGGGGTCAGACACATTTAATGCCCATCTTTCCTACAGCCATGTATGTTTGGCTTAAAAAATTCTTCATCAAAACTACCGATGAGTAGGCCTACAACATTACTCTTTATTCTTTTCTCTCTTTCCTGAAGTTCTTTGCTTCTCCATCTGCCATCCTGAGAGCCAAAAGCATTACAGTCGGATCAATACACACTAGCAGCTCAGAATTTATATCATCAGCAGTGCCATTGATCGTTATCAGCAGCTGAAAATTTCTGGGGCAAAACTAGGGCAGCTATTTCTTTCTCATTGCTTCTTCCATTGTTTTTTTTTTTGTTTGTTTGTTTGTTTTGTTTTGTTTTTTTTGAGAAAAGCAAGCAATTCACAGATATTTAATGACCAAAGAAGAGCAGAAACTTTCTACAACCCTGTGTTTAATTTGCGAAGAAAACCTATTTTATCTGGACACTTGTTAGTTTATGTAAAACATTATCATTAGTTTATATAAACATTATTTCTTCTGAAAAGGGTGATTTTATAGTCTTAGTATCTGTAGCACATCCATCCAGCTTAAATACTGTGTATAATGTTTTTTTCAATGTAAGAATGTGAGGTGAATGTCTGAAAATCACTAAATGTTTTTGAAGAGACTGACTTGTACATACTTGTACGTGCTACTGTTTGTCCCTCACACAGTCCCTTTGCTCGGTTATCTCTCTTAACAAAAGGATTTTTAGTTTAGAAATATGTAATGTGGCTGTTGAGTTTTATTTAAGACCATCTGAAAACATACAGCATGTTTACTTAGAGAGAAAACACTTGATTTGTACCAAAAATCAAAACAATCCCCCTCCTCTCTCTGTCTCTGTCTCTCTCTCTCTCTCTCCCCGTCTCCCCCTCTCAGTCGTGGGAGAATGACAGGTGTCTTGGTCCAATACTGTGGCTTCTCTGAAAGACAAAGCAGCTGGTTAGGACCTCAAGCAGTGTGTGTGTGTGTGTGTGTGTGTGTGTGTTTCTGTGCAATGCGAGAGAGAGACAGAGAGACTTATAGAAATATATAACTACTCCTCTTTCATATGTCATGACTTGGTAGCAGCATAAAACTGCAGGTGTAAAAGGGAAAATGTGGGAGTGGTCTGGTGATGGCAGATTCATCCAGCCATAAGCATATGGCTTTGTGATCGGGTTGGGTAAATAAGGGACTGGAGCAGTTGGATGTGGTTTCATCTGTTAGGCCTTAAATTGCTTTTAACTTGATCTGAGAAATCCCATAAGCCACTCTTAAAAACAAACATCTTTTCTACTCATTATATTTCACAATATTCACTGTTGGCTGTTGGCTGAATCAGTCAGTGCATTTGCCTCTAAAAGTATGTGTAGATGACTTTCTAAAAAATATGTCTACTTTCTATTAATACGTCTATCAGGAGTTAGTGTGCTGCTAGACGTTAGATGAGCTTTTGCCATCTGTGCCATATGTGCGTTTCCATTGGCTTTGTTAGCATTTTCTCTTTGCATTAAATTCTGTATCACACTGGGCTGTATATAAGGTCAGACAAATTAAAGGGGAAAATTTATTCTATAACATCAGTATTGTTGTTGTTATTGCTGACATTGCTCATTAAAACCAAAAGGTATTGCTAGCCTCAAGCTAATGATCAGGTGGCCAGCCCAAAACATCACATTATATTAGTGTCAATGAAAATATAAACCAAAAAAAGAATCGAGAGATGTCTTCATGTTACTCTTCATCATACGATTGTGTGACTGAGTGGATTCCATATATTTAACACTGTTTATTCCCCTATAAAAAGCTTCACATCAAGTCATTAGGACCATTTAGTAAAATGGTCAGTTTAATGCTCCCAGTGCCACGTGTCCTTGAATTTTATGTCCTCGTTGCAGCTCCATGATGTTTGGAAATTAAATGTTTGCCTAATGTATTGGTTTATATCAGAATCAATATTCATCACAGCAGTAATCACACCACCAGAGAAGCCACAGAGATTTCCTGTTAAAGTTGCTCTGATGTTGTTTAATTCTTAAGGTTGAGTTATGGAGGACGTTACGTACATTGACATATGATGACTAAAAACAAAATGCCTCTGAAGTTCGGGTATTTTGTGCCTCCTGGTAGGATTCTTGTGTGAGTAACTCCTCTGTCACCAGTGATGAAGGTTGCTGCTTTAGGCCAAGTCTTTAAGAACAAACAAATGTCATTCATTAAGTCATATTTATCTGTCTGTCTGCCTCACAGCTTGTCTATCTGCTCACGCTGCTGCCTTTATGCCTGCGTACCTGCTCACAGTATGTAGATAGATTAACAGATAGATGGATCAATAGATAGATGGATAGATAACTGACACCACAGAGAGAGATACTAGTCTGTCACTCTGACAGCTCAGATCTCGCTGCAGTCCTACTCTAAAGTAACAGATGCAGATTTTCCCAGGCTCTGCGTCAATATAGACACACACACACACACACACACACACACACAAACACACACTGCTGTCTCAATGGGGACAGTCGCTCAACTGTTCTGGAACAGAACACATCACACGCTCGCCGCTCGCTGTCATTTCAACGGTAGTCCCAACAGCAGTTCCTCTCCAGACTTGTCAAGCAGCCAGCCAGCCAGTCGCTGCTCTGCTCCCTCCTGCTACCCACTGTGGTGAGGGGGTGCATAGATCCCAGCTTCCCAACATGCAATTCAACTATATAATCATGCTTTACTGTTGTTTTTTTTCTTTTTTCATTATTATTTAGGGCCCCAAAGGCCACAGGTTCACCCAGTGTCAATTGGTTTGTGGTTATTTGATTAAATCTGAATTTACATGGGAATACGCTGCATTTAAGCACAACATAAACTGAGATGTATAATTATTATGATAGTGATGTTGTGTGCGTTAAAGAAAAATTCCATCTTTTTAAAAACCTTGTTCTTGTTATGTTCACACAGGTTAGGCTAACATTTTCTTAGCCAGTTCAGTGCAAACACAGTGGGGATATTGTAGCCACAGACTGTATGACGAATAGTGGACAAAGCCGCCGTGACGTCACCCACTGGTTCTGTTCTGAAGCTTTGAGTGCAACATAATGGCCGTCACCATCGTGGTTTTTTGGAACCGTTAGTGACCATGTCTGGACAAGGAAGTGGAGCTGGGGAGGACAAACATCACTACACCTCAATCACAAGTTGGCCACACCTCGAAACAACAAGCACTTTATCATTTATTTAACTCTAAATGGGAACATAGTTTAGAAAATGCACATCGTGCTGCCTGAAACTGGTCTCTTGTGCAATTTGGCCACATTTCACATTTATTAACATACATAACATAAATACATGATTGAAAAATCTGTATGTATTACAGTTAGGTTAAATCTGCAATAAAAACAATAACAATAACACTACATTCACACTACTCCAAGTCAGTCAAATGGGTCCTAAACTGCACTAAAGGGACCAGCCTTTCTAAAAAGTGCACTCTGCTGTAAGGCCTGAAATGCTATAAATAAAATAAATAAACACTACAATGTGTTGTCCATATGGGCTGAGAGCGCATATAAAATTTCCTGTATTTGCTCTATGACAGACACGTCTTGGACATATTGTCAGTGTCAGATTTTCCACAACATAACAAAAATAAATAAGTTAATGTTTATCTGTTTGGCTTCACCAACTTAGAGAAACAAGGAGCAGAGCTAATGACCCTTTTCTGCAGCATTAGTGTGTGTGTGTGTGTGTGTGTGTGCATTCTGCTTGTGACCGTGTTAGTACAGTCACGTGTGTGCATGTATTTCCTCGTCTGTGTGTTTCTGTGTTTGTGTTGTATGCTGAGCTTGGCACCTGTTAACAGTGCCAAATAATGTGCTCTGTTGAAATTTTAATCACCTGCAAGTGCAAAACAAGAGCAATGCAATCAGGACCTAATTAGCACAGCAATTAACACCTCTCTCACACACTTTGTGTGTGCCAGAGCTCACGCATTTAGCTCTTGTGATTGCAGACTCTCATTTCATTAGCATTTCTGCTTTGATTGAATATGTTTTATTTATCAGTAAACATTTGTTTGTTGTTGTGGTGGTGCCACTGCTAGTTCCCTGAGTCCCTGCTGCCTGTTGCTTTTCCAAGATGTGCTACGTGTTTTATTTTGAACAGAATTTGTGAGTAATTCTTGTGTGTCACTTGACACATATTGAAGGGAAAAAACTGTTTTCATGAATTGTAGATGGATTTTGGATAATTACTATTTACATTCGGTCGACCATGGAAGGTGTAACAATGATTAGATTGGAATCAGTAAAGCATATTTAATTCATGTTTATTTCACAGAGCCAAGCACAGACGGACAACATTATGGGTAATTCAGAAACTTTCCCATCTTTACCATATGAATTCAACAATATTCTTTAAATTGCCTCAAAAGTCCCACAGTCTCAGTCTGAAGTGAATCATATGGAATCTGCGGTTGACTGAGCAGTTTTGCGGTGCATGCGTGCCTGACTGTCCATGCAATAACTAAAATATGAATCATTACCATTTGATTGGCATATGTGACAATTGATCAGTGACCCAAGCACACAATTGATTACTGTATTTTGACATCCTGTTAGTTTCGCTGTAAAAGAAAATGCATAGTTAGCAATAATTGTGATGTGCACAAACACACACAAGCACACACATTTTGTTTCACTCGGATTTATGCATTAAAGTCTGGAGAAAACACACGCACAAACAGCCGTGTTCAGATTCTGAATCTTATGTACACATGTAACCATGTGTGCTGCTTACCAAACACACATTCAGAAGGAGTCGAAATGTGACGTTTGCTGAGTTTGTGTCTTACAGTTTTGGATGAAGTGACGGCCAAGTGGACGAGGTCACTGATGACTATTGATCAGGCAGCTGCTCAGCCGGTCGGCCGCTCTGTCATGTGGGGAATAGGGATAGATTTGTGTGTCACTGTCTGTCTGACTGTAGGCCTCCCGGGGAGTGGACCTATGTGTTTGTGTTTTCATTTGTGTGCTGCTGCTTGAATGCGTGTGTGTGGGTGTGTGTGTGTGCGCACGCTGGCTCCACCGGGTTATCCATTACAGCCTGTCCAGGAAACCAATAAGCTTGACTTCAGCATGAGAAATATTAACTTTCCCCTGGATGGCAAGCTAATTATGGTTGTGGAGCCCCCCCCACCACACACACACACACACACACACACACACACACTCCTAACCCTGTCCAAGGTACAGAGGAAGTCAACACCTGATCAATGCATCAACCGCTACAGAAGATCGAGGGAGGGACTAGAGAAACCTGTCTCATGTCACTGGTTGTTTACAGATGTGTTAAGTAGAAGAAGAGATATTTTTCTGTTCAATCAGTGTCAGTGTTTCAGCTGTTGTTACCTTTGTTTGCTTTGGATTGTGAGCACAATCCAATGCATTTTGTTTCCTTCATTTATAGAGAACAACACTGCCTCTTTCATGGACACACACAGGAACACAGAAATCAATGCCAAACTTTTTTTCCAATCTGCTTTTAAGCCATATCATCATATCCATGGCATGTAGAGTCGTTCAGACCCAGACAATGATGAAGAAAACGGTCTACTGCTCCCGTTCAGACAGGAAGTCTATTTGCCCGACTCCCTCTCAGTATAAGAGACTTTGTTAGCACTCCTTCTCATCTATCCTTGCAGATGTCAAATCATGGCGGCGTCTTTGGTGGTATTTCGGGTAATTGAGTGTGCCAGGGCGCCGTAGATCTAATTTGATTTGAACAGATACAGTTTTAGTAGGCAGCCATGACATCACTTCCCTCTCAGAGTACATACTTTAGCATCTGTGTCATCAGTCCCATTTTGGAATTCAACAGATGACTTATTGTAGTGGGATGGGGTGTCTTGAGTTGAGGACACACTTCTTGGGGTTAATCGTAACGTCCGTAACATGCACCCCCAGAAAACAGAAAACAGGGTCAGTGTAGGACAACAGTGCTTTTGAGCATTTAGCCTCCTTTGCCTCAGATTTTCTCAAATCATCTCACATTAGCTGTCATTTTGGAATCCTAATTATAACAACGAGTGATCAATGTCAAGCTTTCTTGTACGTGAGGTAAAACTGAAGCCCTCATTTTAAAAGCACATGGACGCATGCGTGTCCCAAATGTGAAAACATGTGCACATATACACAAAAAGAGAAATTATTCAATCATTACTAAAGCATATAACCACAGGAGGGATGGGGATAACACAGTTTGGCCTGAGAAAAGTGTGGAAGCACGAAAAAGGGGCAACATGCAAAGTACAAGATGGACTGAGATGTTTACTTCACCAACGGTCATCTGATGTGCTGCCATTATGCAAGAGCCACGCTTATTTTCAACAAGAAAGGAGAGGGAGCAGAAAGACAGAGACTTTCGTATGCCAACGAACCCCCTCGGGGCATCTGTGTTTTTTTGGTGTTCCAGAGCTGTGCAGCGATCAGGCGGCGTGTTTGACCATGACTCCTCAGCGCTGCCTCCCCTGCTCAGCCACAGTTCAAGACCAGAGGTTGGGAAGCTTCCCTCGTCTTTGACACGATTTTCTCAATTTTCTGCTTGAGTGTGATGGGAAGCGTATGAAAGCACGCTCTGTGTGTTTTTGAAAGGCTCGGTGCGTGGTTGAATCCCCCTCACAGATGGCTCTGTGTCGAGCGGCGACTGCTGCCCCAGACTCCCACAGATGGAGGACGCAGGAGGGAAAATGGCAGCGGTGTTTGAGCAAAGTGCCTTCACTCGCTTCCCCGTTCTGGACTTGAAATGTCACGTGTGAGACGGTCAGAAAGACCGATTCTGCTTGGACCATGTGTGTCATGTTGGGTGCACACATGTTGTGTTTCTGTCTTCACTCGTTGCCATCCCAACGCTCAGCGCTGTATTGGAGGAGGACAGGAAGTGAAAATAATGTCATCATATACATGTGCTGTTTGGTTTGCAGATTGTTTCAACTGGAAACAAACCTGTTTTTTAGCAGTCGTGCCAGGAGTGGTTTCATATTTTGTCAAATTGAAAAGCAAAATGAAAGAGTGTCGGAGTGATTGATGCTTTACCGTCTCTAAAGTAATCTTTTACATTCATGAATCAACAGTGTTCAGTGTCGAGTTATTGAGTCATCAGGCACTTCACTTTGAATCATCCATCCTGGCATACATCTGTTGTGCAAGGGGATTTCCTGTAAGATATGCAAAAGGTGAATTTTCAGTTTTATCGCTTCACTACATTAAATCCCATTTAACCTGGACCGATGTTTAACCCCTGAAAGGACAAACACTGGGGAAACTAGCTTGCAGAAGTGGGGAGGTTCTTTACTGTCACTCTCATCTTACTACAGCAGAAATAGACCTCAACACACACCTTGTGTTGTCCCTTATTATGGCCAACAGTCATGATGAAATCGCTACATTATTATCTGCTCAATGACAAATTCATCTGACTTGCTATCAGATTTAGAGCGGAGACATCGGGGACCTTTTTTTGGTTTTTAATTTGGAGCATGTTTGCACGGGGGAAATCATACCTCTTTATCTCATTCTCACCAGAGACTTCGCCACTCGCTTTTCAGTTTACTAACATCACGGTACAAGGAGGCCTACAAAGATGGTAGCCTTATTTAGGAACATAATAGAGGAAATTTACAGCTACAGACCAGGTTATTGCATCATTTAGCATACATTTTGTTCCTCTGTTTTGTTCGGATTTCTGCAACATTCTGGTGCACAAAACAGCAACAATTTGGATGTCAAGGTAGGCGTCAGGTGTTGATTTTAATTACTACAAAGTTTTCCAGTTTTTAATTTCTCCATCTGTATCTATTGCTTTCTCATTTCCTGACCAAGAGTTTCCCGCTCCCTGTCTCCATCTACCTCCTCTCCCTATCCCCTTCCACCATTTTCCCCAGCGATACCCAATGAAACGCTGCATCAGCTGTTATCAAAGCTTGATGAATTTGGATTTTAAAATGGAGTATTGCCCAGAGACAAATTTATCAAAGGGGAGGGGGGTTAAATCGTTAAATCTGGCAGAGGAACTTGGTGTGATCATCTTTGGTGTCTGACTGCAATTTGCATAACACACTCCTTATTTGCATATTCATGATTTACAAATACATACAGATCTATGAGGGGAAAAAAATAATGCAGATACTTTTTTATTATTATTATTATTGTTCCTGCAGAAAGTTTTGGCTTGGGTTGCCCACATGCATGCACAAGCACCTGCATGCTGCACAGTCTCAATTAATTCACAGAGCAACATGGAGGGAAGGAATGTGTTTAGTTTATTTAGATGCTTCCCCACCTCCATCTCTAACTCTCCCTCTCTCCATGGAGGTGGGTAATTAGGAGTGAGTATGTGGGGGTCTGGGATTTTGGGGGGGTTAGGTGGGAGGTCCTGTAATCTTTTGCTGAGAAGGCACCTTGTCCTCTCCCCTGTTTATAACATCATCAAAGTTGTGCCTCTGGGGGCCCCGAGCTTCGTTAATAATTTAGGTGTGCGCTGGCCTGCCTGGCTGAGGCAGGAAACCCTTACTTATTGAGTTTGTAAACCATGTGATGATTTACGAGAACACCTTTGCGTTCGTCATGCTCATTAAATAAAATAGTCTCCTTCTATTTCTCTGTGGCTCAGTTTAATCAAGAACATGGAGGGTAAACAGTGCTTCCCTCCATCACATGCATTTGTGCTTTGCAGGGCTGGGAAAAGGCAGGACGGAGATGCAGCAGACAGGTGGAGAGAGTCCAGAGGAAAAGAGAGGAAAGAGAGAAGGATTAATAAGACATAAAGAGTGCAATAAGCTGGAATAATAAAGATTCGATAAAGTGAAATGAAAAAAAGGTAGCAGGCCAAAAGTTTCACCAAACACTGTAATCGGCTGGTCAAAATTGATGATGATCTGTTGAGTTTTCCCACTTGACCACATAAAAAGTTTGAAAACCTGCAATAAAATGTAATTTTCCAGTCATTTATTATTCAGCAACGTCTTTTGTAAATTAATTCCTCATCTAAAGGCTATAATGTATCCCTGAGTTCCCCTTATGATTGAAAAAATGGGGTGGGTCATCCAGCCTTAAGCAGCGGCTAACCCACCTAAAATCATTTCATTAGTCTGCTGTGATGTGTGGCGCTTTCACCCTGATGAATAAAATTCTGTCGGATCCTGTAATTGTTCGGCACCGAAAAGGTCAACTTTAATGACACACAAAATAAAAATCAATACATAAATGTATCTGCTTTCTTTATCTGGCATTCAGAGACCTGTGCTGGCCGAACCCGAGGGGAGAGTTACAATGCTGGAAGGTGGTGGAATGGTGGTATATATTAAGGTTTCACTTGGCAGCTAGTTTGGACATGGCGTGGAGGGTAAATGCTTCACGCTCAGATGGCAGCCAAAGTGGGTTGTCTGACCTTCATACAGCACCTTACGCCCCAGTTTAGCTTATGGAATTGATTGTGCTGTGGCATGGCAGAGCCCAGACCAGAGGACGGTACACAGCAAGGGGCCGTAGAAATGGAATATTTCTTCACCCCAGGATTTATGGCTGTTAGAAAGTTGCTCGCTGCATGTGGAGTGGATGATTGGACAAAGTCTGCGTCTCTGTGTGTGGAAAAAAGCCAAAGAGGAGAGGAAAAAGTAATTTTTTTACACAGAGATCAGGTAATACTGCCGAAACCCCTCAATATGACAACTCGACTAGTGCCAACTGTGCGGGACACGCCACAAAAAGTAGAGCCGCAGACGCTCACCGAGGTCCAATGACCACCGGTGTTGGTCGTCTTAAACTAACTGCTAACTGATGCTAACCAACACGTCACACACATTCCAGCTTCGTGCCTTTCATACAGAAATACATAGCAGAAGAAGGTGCAACAGTCCCACCTTGAACAGACTGTAAAAGGGACCAGCCAAAAGAAGTGAGAGAAGAAGAAAAGAATAATATAACAGGAGAGGTGAAGAAGCACTGAGTCACAGGTTATTCAGATAGATAGATAGATAGATACTTTATTGATCCCGAGGGAAATTCAATTCAATACATCTTCTGTAGTAACTGCTTATTTGAGTGTAAGATAAAGACTCAGCACGAGCAGTTACTTCTTGTCAGGATGCATAGCATGTTGGCAAACATTTGAGAATATTTATTTGAGTTCGAATTATGTTTTGAAGCCGCCTACGGGCAGGGCAGCTAAGGAGATTTGTTTGTTTTACTGTCTGTTGTTTTAGAGTCAGTTAGGCCAAATTAACACCATTACATCTCTTCTGTAAACACACATTATGTTGTTTAAACCACCTTTAACATGTTTGTCCAGGAAGCAACCATCCATCGAGCCAATTATTGCAAATACATCCCAGGAAATTTTGAGAGTAAACATACAATCTTTCTTCTTCCTTGCCACATTTATAAATCCACTTGACAGGCGTCTGTCACAATGCAGAGGCCCTCAAAGTTCGCTTTCCCACTCCCTCTCCTGCTCTCTCTTTTTCTCTGAGGATTTAGATGGTGTCAGTCTAATGGGTTTTACAGTTTTTAAAGAGATTATACTTTGGGATTACTACCTGAGCAGGAGGGGCTTGGAAAAGTTCAGCAATGCCTTTGATGTCCTGGAGTGTAAACACAACCTAAGGCTACCTTGCAAGGAGGGGCCCACGTTTTGTTATTCAGAGCCGAGGCCCTTAATTGTGGTGGAAAGGACAAAAGGAAAGAAAAAGGCAACATTTTTCTAAAAAGCGACAGGGGAGGGGCTCAGTGAATGGTCAAGAAAGGCCATCATTTAGCATAATTGTGCAAACAGGAGCCAGAGGTTCCACGCTGAGATCAGTTAAGCTTATCACAGGTTAGTCTTGTATTCTTGTAAACTTTGGTGAATTTTCAAGATGGGGAATTTGGAACATTAGTCTTCATGAGGACAGTTGGAATAATTATATTGCTAAACCACCATGAGAGGCAATGAATCCTTTCAAGAGAAGACATTTGTGGACAGTTAATACAGTGTTTTAAATCATCCAAAACAAGCTATCGCGGGGACCCATTACTTGTGTCAGGCAGCTCTCAATGCTCTGCTTCACCACAATATTTAAACCTACGGCTCCACTGAGCCTAAGTGCGGAGATGGGGTTCTCTGTTGGCATTATGGACATGCAAATAGGCCT
Organism: Scatophagus argus; assembly: GCF_020382885.2. NCBI lineage: Eukaryota > Metazoa > Chordata > Actinopteri > Scatophagidae > Scatophagus > Scatophagus argus. Next base: position 2,566,065 of record NC_058510.1, read on the forward strand.
TAATGTGTCCACAAGGCCCTCTAAAGGCAAATACCTCCACTCTCGCTCACAGAGACGAGCCTCCTTGTGGTGCAGGCTGCACTGAGCTCTGCTCTGCTTCAGCACTTGTGTGCATTAGAATGAAGTTAATGTCTGTTAACGCAGAATTGGGTGACATTCAGTGTTTACTGTGATATATTTGCATGAACTCCACAGTAAGACAAGCCAGGAGACTTGCAGTAGACGTCGAGTAGATGTGATTTCATATGGGTGCCATCTCTGTTGTTATTTAAGATTAATAAAATGCTGTTTGACAGAATTTAATTGTCATTTTTACAGAATATGACACTGTTGAGCAAGCTCCACTCCTGACTTGAGATATTGAACAGCACACACTCTCCTCTTAACAAAAATAGATGTACTATCAAAAACATATCACACAACAGAGAGAGGAAAAAGCAGATACAGACACGGGCATAGAAAGAGTGAAGGCAGAGGAAAGACCAGAAAAACAGCGTGTTGTGACAGCTATAGTCATTACCTTTGATTCTGAGTCGCTATCCTGCCTGTCAGAAAAGAAAAGGCAAATCAATATTGTCATTCACAACTTCAGATTAAACTCCTCTTGCTTTTACTGCCTCCATGTTCTTTTTTGGGCCATTCAGTCTGCCGTAACAGTGACAAACGGATCTCAATCGATTGCTGGTGAGATCAGCGAATTAACAAGTGGAATGTTTTCCCCCCCTCTTTGTTTCCCCCTGCAAAATGGACAGGGAGTGAAGCAATGGAGCAAAACACATAAAAAGACGGCAGTCATCAACAAACACAATAAAACCCTGATCTAGAAACTACTTTTCCGAGGCGAGGGAGTATTGCCGTGCAAATGTTTTTGCAATTTAGAGTCAGTTGCCACAAACCACTAAATGCCCTTAAATAGTACTGTGCAGTTAAGGTTTTCAGCAGAAAAGTAGTTCCAGTGCTTTATGTGGGGCCAGACATGGGAATCATTAAAAAAAGGGAAAAAAATGTGGGGGTAAAAAGCAAACACAAAGTAAGGATTGAAAATATCCTCCCCGATTCATGCCAGACATTCGCATGTATTGACAATGTGGTTTTAATACATACTCATTGTTCCTCACGGCATCTGCAGAGATGTAAACAAAAGTCAGCGGTGTCTCTTTGCCACATGGACTATCCACATGTGTTTCCTTAACAACATCAAGTGCGCTGGCATCCCCAAGTTCTTTTCTAAATCCTCAGTAATGCTGATACAAAGACTCAGCCTGCAACAGCAAGGGGAGGCATAATTGGCACACACATGATTCAGTCCACTTAGGTGGAGGCTCGGTGGGTGATTAGGTAGGCGCTTTCGAGCTGTCAACTTAAAAAGATGACAAAGTTGATGCTGGGGAGGGTAGGCGCTTTTTAGCCGTCGCTGCTGTCTAAGACAGCGCCAAGGTAGATTATAGCATGGCTTTAGCGTGCGAATGTGTCATGGGATAGGCTCCAACAGGGAGGATGCTGCTTTTGGGTGTGAAAGGTGCAGGTCGGGTTCACATTCTGAGTGGATCAGCATCATCGCACGCTCAAGTGCCGCAGTAATACTCTGGTCCCATCTGCCTCAGTCAGGTAGTGAAGAAAGACGAGAGAGAAGGAGGCAGTTAATGTCTCCAAACCCAATCTGCATCTACGTGTCTTAGAGAACAATACAAGTATTTAGTTGTTGGATAGAAACTGATGACTGCAGCTTTGAAAGAGTCTTGCAGGAGGTTTAGAGGATAATTGCTGTGTTTTTTCACGCAGCAGCCATTTGACTTTTTGACCTGAGAGGGGTCACAGAACCAGGTAAAACTGGATTGCAGAGAGAGCCATTAAGACATGAACAAAATGTGGTCGGTGTTGATTCGAAATGTCAAAGAGCCAAAGGTGCAGCTGAGGCACATTTCACTTAAAGCTTTGCTCATCCTGTTTGTTTGTTAAACATTTTCCGTTTATAGTTTGAAGGTGATTTGTGCCGTGCTGTGTAATGTTTGTGAGTGTGATTTAAAACAATTAACAGCCCAGATGATTCCCAGGCTTGTAAAGCACCCAAACAAAAATGTAAAAACAGGATTTATTTTTAAAAAGTATGCCAGGCTGACCCATATGTGTGTGTGATTAGTTACATATGTGTCTGTGGGACAGTGTAAGCATGCACTTACATGTGTGTGTACAGTAAATGAATGTATGGATGTGTCTTTTATTTGCGTAAGACTCTCTGAACTCATCGAGCTGTTAATTTCTCCTCTTCCAGCATGAGGAGCAGGGGTCACACATCAAAGCAGCCAATGATGATTGAATGAGAAAGGTCTCTGTCTTAAGAGCCTGCCCCAGCCTGCTCCCCTGGATTTAGACACTTAGCAAGGGATAAACGAAAGGCTCTGGATTTTACTCTCCGGACACGCACTCAGAGACATGTAGACCAACATGCATGTGGAGGCAGAGTATTTCAAATTATATCACAGAATGAAATACCAGCCTCCTTTGTCCTGTTGACAATAAATAACATTTGTTTATAGAAACTGCAAAGCTGACTAAGATTTTTCTTATTTGATTTTTTTCATTCGTAGCAATAGCCTGTGGAAAGATTGCACTCCGACTCCCACCAGAGAGCTGCCCAGTATAACCAGCCATGCCCTCGACAGAGTTGGAAGTTCACTAAGGCAGAGAGTTGTTGAAAAAGAGTAATGAGCAGCTGTCATTCACTGCCACTTAAATGCAACAACCTGCTATAGTGTGGTTTCATGCTCGTAACCCTCTGCCATATGTTTGTTTTACTAAAACATCAGGCTCTCCTGCACCCCGGGGTGAAGCACAAAAAAGGCTCACAAAGGGTCACAAAACCTTGCCATCCCCTGCTTTTTGTTCCCGTTTTCCAGAAATACGCAGAGACATATGCAAACACATTTTATTACAGTGCGTTGTGTAGGATGGTGGGAATTCAGTCATTTCAGCAGGGCAGATGTTTTGCGGCAACCAGCAAATCTCAGATGTAAAGTGTTGTCTGCATGGCAGAAGAGCGCTGGGACGAAGGTCATCGCGTGATAAAACACAACACTTTGTGGGAGCAGATCAGCGTCCGGCCGATCTGCTCCCATAAATGGGCTTTTCTGTGTCTGTTATGAAGGACAGACAAGCTTCTCCTGCAATTTCTCAGTTACCAGGGTGACAAGTGATGAGTCCCACCCCATCTAATGTGTGACTGGTTGCCTGAAACAGAGCGACGGTGATGACCCCGTGCCTCTCCAGAAAGTTCATATAGTTTAAACAAGAAGGCCTGACTGTCGACTGTAAAATAAATACACTGTGAATATAGATGCAGTGTGTTTATTAGCATTAGTCATATAGCAGAGGGATGCTGTACACACACCGTTTGTGGCAGGATCACCCAATGAAACAAGAACTTTCTCACTCTTGCATGCCGGCACCAATTTTAGCTCAAAGTCCTATACAGATTAACACTCATGCACGCATGCATGCGCACGCACATGCGCGCACACACACTCACACACACAAAACAAGGTGTGTCCTCTTTGCAGTGATGTTAGGTAGGCCAGGTATTTACGCTCCTGCTTGGCTTATCAGATTTCGGTATCTTCCCTAAGGCGCTGTAACACAAAAAGATAGATAGCCATCCAGGCATGACCTCAGACACACACACTCACATGCACACACACACACACACACACACACAAAAGGCGCACAAAAGACACACGAACACACACACAAAGACACACAGAGCATATATAGATGACAACCCAAACATGCTGCCGGACATCATCAGTGATTACCTTCTTACAAAAACTTTGATTAGGCAGCAGCACAAACAGAGAGACTTGAGAAGGTGCTGAAGTATTTTGAAGCATTTTAAAAATGTGTTTATCCTTCACAGTACAATACATTTTCTGATCACTTTGCAGTCAACATGTTAACACTTCGGCTGCGGTATCCAAATGGACCTTAAATGTTCCTGCAGTCCGTCAACCTGCATTTGCTTTTGTTGCTCCACTATCAGCAATCTGAACATCTCTGCAGCAAACTGAACTTCAATAAAAAAAAAAAACTGATAATTGTCAGTTATGGTAATCTGTCTGCATATTGTTCGCAATGATAAGGGGGATGAGATCAGCGCTGATAGTGGATTTGTCGTATATGTCAGGTCATGCGTGTGGTGGCGGGAGGTTAGAATCTGAGTGAGTTGAAAGTAAGTTGAACTGCTTCCTTGCTCTCACGCTTTCTGAGGCCCTGTCCCGGTTTCTCACAAGATATGTATGTAAATCCTGATAATTTAACGGCATGCATGGCTGTTATTCATGTTGCTGTTGTTGTTGCAGAGCCAGGTGAGCCTCGCTTCACCTGGCTGATAGCATCTGATTTCACATCAGCTCTGCCTCCGGGCCCTGAGGCCCCACAACCGTTTATTTAACTCTAATCATTTTAAAGCATCTTCCCTTTACCACCATCACGAAAAGATAGATGGAAGGAGACTGCGAGAGAGAAAATAGAGCAACAAGACAAGGCCAGACTGAGAGAGAGAGAGAGAGAGAGAGAGAGAGAGAGAGAAATGTAAATCTATGGAAGGATGAGACACACCTTCACATCTCAAATTCTGTCCTCTTCCCGTCTTCTCCTAAGTCTAGTTTTCTTCTTTAGCACAATTTCATTTTCCTCCGAAGGTGGTTCAGACATACAACACACTGGGACAATAATATGATGATGGGGTTTGTAGGGGTTGAAAGGTCAAATAATGTAAGTGACAGCTTGGACTTTGAAGTTTCGCAGCAGGTAGCCTTCCACCTCCCCCTCCTTCCCCATCCTCCCTCAGGCTCTCCGTCTCTCCCCTCTTTCTCTGTCAGTCTGTCTTACTGCCTTACTGCCAACACATTACCCCCCCACCCACCCCGCAACTCTTTCTCTCTGAAGTTCTGCTCATCCTGCTCGAGTAACCAGCAGAGTTGTGTCTTCCATCACCAAGTCAATGCTACACAGCAGCATATTTGATTTTTACTGCAAATTCTGATTGTTTCCTAATCATAATCCATTGTTATTTAAATTAGATCCAAAGTGATGTGAACTCTGGGTAACTTTTTTCTAAAACTCTGCCTGTCTGTGCATGGAGCACCGCGCACTGCTTGACATCTTCTCGATCACAAGTGCTGCCTCGTCGAGGTGAGCCATGATTCAAGCATGTCTGTCACATTTTAGCAGCAGAAAACAACACTTTTGTGGGAGAGTTACAGCCTAAGTGAGAAATAGGTTGTTTGGTGAGAACACTGTGGAAGGACTTTGTTGCCTAAGGGATGGAAGCGAGACGTGTGAGCGGCCCCCCACAGCCAGTCCAAGGGACAGCAAAGCATGTACACGCATGCACAAGTGTCTTTGTGCGTGTGTGTGCCAAGACTTACAGTTACACCAACATACTTCTATCATATGCACGAATGTACTTGAGCTCTCAGATCTACACACTGCACTCTCTCAGAGCCTCACAGTCGCAACAGTTTTCAGATCAGTTGCTTTTGCAGCACTTTCACAGTTTCCCCTGAGTGTCAGGAGTGCACGGCACGGTGTCATCTAAAGAGCAGACTTTTGTACCCGTTACTCCTTCGCTCTGATGAAAAGCTCCAAAGCTACCAGTTCTGTGTGCGTGTGTGTGTGTGTGTGTGTGTGTGGCGGAGAAAAAGGGAGTCATGCAGAGATGTCTGTGGATAGAGAAGAAGAAGAAGGCAGACGATGGGTACAGACAGAGGGAGACAGAGAAAGGGGAAAAGAAAGACTGACAGACCAGTGAACGTGGTCTTAATACGAGTCCTCTCATTATTACAATGAAAAATCTTTTTAAACGTATAAGATTCACAAGAAGGTTTGAGCCATACAACAAAAGGACAAAGCGTCACGTGTAAATAAATGAATTTTTGTTGCATACAGGACAAAGTTCATTACACATTGTCATACATTATTCGTGTTTTCATACTTTTAGCCCTGAAATATGTCAAATGTACTAATTTGCACTTATCACCAGTTTACATGATGTTCTCCAACATCACAAGGCCTTTGATCACAGCCCCACGTAAGTGATGACTCCATCACAAAAGACAAAGAATCACATGACTGCTGGTAGTTTCTCTCATTAGGCCACATGTGACCGTTGTTTTCATCTGTCTGGTATTGTGAGGTGATGGAAGATGTTTGACTGTGGTTTTCCATTTGAATGTTGGTAACGGATATAATTGACCCTGTGGGGATACTTTGCAGTGGCGATGCAGGGGGTCATGGGTGGAGGCAGACATGCGTCGCCTCCAGGCCATCTCTGCGTGCTGCTCTTCAGCTCAGGATGCCTCCGAGGCCCACTGAGTCCTGATGTTATGAATTCTGATTTATAAATGGGTTTTGGCTTATTTTAGGACCAAATTCATGCTGTAACTGTTAGATCTTGATGGCAAAGTTTACTGAGACCCTCAACAACAAGTGTGACATATTAATGACGTAATCTGTAGTTCCAAAACTATTATTTTATCCGTTCATTTTTCATTGAAATGTACTGTACATATAGTGGTGTCACAGCTAAAACATCAAATATTTTCATGACAAAACTTTCGAATTTCTCATCTCCCAAATGTCGCATCCTCCCACTGAGGAGCTGTCCCATTCATGTGTTTCAAGTTGGATCCACTAATGGGTCCTCTCTCTCTCTCTCTTTCTCTCTCTCCTCACGCTGTGCTCTCACTAATGGACAGATGGCATCCCATTGTTTACTGGGCCAAGGTACAATGCCTTATCGGCCATAGCAGCGGAAACTGGGCTAGCGTTTCTGCTTGACCCAGCTCAGATCTGCCTCCAAAAGAAAGAGGAGGGGAAGGAGGGTGGGAAGAGGAGGGAGGGAGGGAAGGAAGGAGGATAAGAGTGGTTGGCCAATGGAGACTGATGCAAAAAGAAAAAAAAAATCTCACTCATGCAGTGTGCTTTCTGGCCCTCTGTTTACACCTCTTTGACCCTGGATTGTGTGTGCATTAGTGTGTGTGTGTGTGTGTGTGTGTGTGTTATGATGGTCAAACCCTCCCCCTCTACTCCCCTGCTCACCTCCCAGTAATCGAGTGAGCTGTGACAGCCCCCATCGTACTCACACACACACACACACACACACACCCTGGGGCTTGAGGTGATTTCTTGATGATGGGGAGCAATCAGCTCAGAGCCAATCAGTAATGAGCGTTAATCAGCTGATCGATCAGAGAAGAGGGGCTCTGCGGCCTCGGCCCTCTCTTCACTGTGACTTCACTGTGACTTCGGCGTGTTGTGTGAAGATGACAGTGACAGACGCTCTGTTGGACATAATGTACAGTAAACATGTCACTCTGACAAAACACCTGTGTCACATAATTTTAGTCCAAAAAAACATACAAGAAGAAATATAAAGAAACGCAAAGCTCGTTGTTGTAATGGAAGAAGCATTCAGATGCAAAAAGATTTAATTTTCATCTGAGAGCCGCAGATTAACAATATCAGGGTGTAAAAGATAAGTGATATGCACATTAGCCCAAAGCCAACGAGAACCAGAAGGTTTCAGGTCCAGAACTGATAATCCGTGAGATCTGTTGTTTGCTTTGTTTTGTTTTCTTTTGGGGACGTCATCTTGATGTTTTGTTTCAGTGTGACTGCGATGTCTTTTCTGCATGTGGGCTGAAGGGCTTTTGTCAGTGCAACCAGGGTGGTTTTCACCACTCGTGCTAGCTATGCAATTCTTGTATGTTGTATGTTTTTTTGATATATATAAACCTTAAATACATAAACTTAGTTTTAGGTTTAGCAGATTGTCAGTTTGGGGCTGGGGCACATTTTCGTGGGGTTTCATTTACTGATCAGATTGATTCTCAGATCTGTTGTGCTGGTGCTGCCACTCAAAAGAGCGACTTGTACATCACAGTCACTGAGGGCCCCTGAGTCAGCACCCTCGGAGCCCCGGTTCCTCCCTCTCTTTTAACCCCTGAGGGTCTGAGACCTGGGGAACTTTTAATTATCTGCAGCCCCAGTTCTCCTCTCCACTGGTCACTGAATGGTCAACAGGCCTTTTACTACTTACCAAGGCATCAGTGCTTGAATAATAATAGAAAACAATGCCAGTGTGCAGGGAGAAGTGTCTAAGGGGGGCCCAAGCTGAGAGAGAGAGAGAGAGAGATAGATGGGAAGAGAGAGACAGGGGTATCATTAGATAAGCCTGTCGGTTAATTAGCCCTGCTTGAGGAGGAGGGGACCCCCCTCCTGATGCCAAGAATGGCCATCAGGCGTTATCCGTGGTCGCCTATTTTTTTATGGTCCTTTGCAGACTCTACTGACGAGGTTGTTAAGCAGCATGGAGGGCATATGGTGTCAGGATGAAAACAAACTGGTGTCAGTCAGTTGCACATTGACAGAGAGAAAAATAAAGGTTTACATCGTTGCAGGGGCGGGCCTGGAGATGTTTCACTCCAGCTGCTTGTTAGCCATGGACTTTAAAACCAGCGATGGAGGTGTTTTGACTCTTCATCAGGTTGGCTGTGTGGGATGTCCCCAGAGCTGCCGACACAGCCTGTTCCTACCAGGGTCTGCACTCACGAGATTTACTGTACATAAGCAGGGGGGAATTTTTCCCAAAGACAACGGCCTTAAACTGAACTATGGAACATGAGGTTTATTTAGTTAAGATTATGTCTGATTTAAAGGGTCACTTCAAATACCAAGGAGCATATTTTCCCACTTGCTCTTATGATATGTGGCTGATAGTTTGAGTTTTATTTGGTGAAGTTTTCAGAGCTATGTACTAGCTAGGAATGTTTAGCTGTGAGGCCTCTGTCATCATGTGTTGTGACAACATGTTCTCTGATGCATGAGAGTGTTTTTAGATGTAATTTCTGGACTGTTTTAAGCATCCAAATCTCACATTAAACAAATTTTAATACGAAGAGCTGCCATTCTGATCCATAGTAGGGTAAGTCAATGACCAGTATACATCAGTTTGTAGAATTACGTTCCCACAAGCCAGAATTTTGTCCAAATCGCTTTGAGACACCAGAAGTTGACCCACAGAGTCTCCCACATTAGAGGTGTTATGAACGTGCAAGTAAAAACACAAAACTGCCTTCCAAAGAGGAAGATAAAGAGTCATACATAATGCATTAATTCAGCTGAATACATATTAAGAGCTTTGAACGCTCCTACCTTGTTTTCACTCCCTTGTCAGCTATTTGCATTGTGTGGTGCTCATTTAGTATTTATATTACTGTATGCACTGGCTTTTGTGCAGTCAGTTCATAACAGTCCACTTTTTTCCACTTAATCACAAAAGATTTTTGCTTTGCCTGCGGCAAATTCAGGGGAATGCACAATAGTACGCAAGAGCCCATACATCAAACACAACTTTTCTTTCTTTCTGTCTTTCTTTCTATGAATGCCTTCATTTCCACCATCACCCTTCCTTTTCAGTCTCCCAGTCCTCACCCAGTACATTTGTCCCTTTTCTACCTCCCACTGTGAGCCTTACAGATTTTTGCATTCACCGCCATCCTCTCCCCCGTTCACTCAATCCAGTCCCTCGTCCGTCCATCGCCCAATCCCTCATTCTTTTTTTTTTTTGTGCTATCACCACTTCATCCCTCCTCTCTTTCACCCTGCACTCTCTCTTGCAGTGGGCAGGAGGAGCCCCGGGGCGAGAGAAGCAGCGCCCAGATCTGCTCCGTGTCGTGTGACTAGTTATTTTTGTCTCAAGTCACTTTCTAGGCCCAAACAGCCCCCCCCTCCCATCTCACTCACTCTCTCACTCTCGCTCTCTCTCTTTCTTTCTCTCAATTGCATTTTATTTTCTGCCTCTCTAAATTTTGATTTTTTTTTGGCAGTGGTGCTGGTTTACTCACTGTACTGTATTTACTTCTAACAAGCAGTGTAAGATAAGATGTGTGGGCAGTGTTTGCATGCATTCAAGCCTGGGTGAGTGTGTGTGTGTGTCTGTGTGTGTGTTTGTGTGTATGGTATGATGATTCAACTTGCTTTTTGTCACTGATGTTGACAAGCATAAACACAGACCTGCTAGTCAATGTTCCCGAAAAACACAGAAAAGAAATAAATCTCAGCTGATGACTACTGATCACCAGAAACGAGAATACAAATATGTTTAAAATAAAGAAAGGCCTCGTGTGTGTCCTCCATTTTCCATATAATGTATAAAAAACACATCAGCATGTTAGGACGACTTCCACGCTGTTGCAACATTTTTTGAACATTAGAATCCACCTTTCTGGAAAACACCTGGGAGACTTGTCCTGTGGAGTACTGGACATGTTGTTTAGAACAAAATAAAATTTGTTGCCAGAAAAGAGGACACACACACACACACACACACACACACACACACACGGCCTGCTCTTCTGGAGGAAGCCCATTGTGTGGTGAGGAGATCGATGAAGGGGTCAGGCCATGTCAGCAGAGGTAAAACAGCAACAAGCAGGAGATTGTTTTCTGCGTCTCCAGCTCCTCCGCCGTCTGGAGACCTCGCTGGTCAGCGCTTTGTGCCAGGGTACAACCTCTCAGCTCAGGGAGAAGACACTGTTCACTCCCAACAGCGAGTTCTTTCTGTGAGAAATAACAGTGGACTACTTTAACACGATGCATCTGAAAATAAACTGATGCAGAGATGCACAGCAGAGGTGGAGGAAGCACTCGGATGTCGTACTTGAGTGAAAATAACAATATCACAGTGCAGAAATACTCTCTTACAAGTAAAATGTGTATTTCAATTGGACTGGACATATAACCAAGTCCAGTTGAGCTTGATTCAATCTCCACAAGATACCTGGATACCTGACCTGGATGAATAAGAATATCCATAGACATATTTTGATTTTTACTTTTGTCAAAGTACAGAAGTATTAGCATTGCTATATGCTCAAAGATCCAAACGAATATTCCAGAACAATAAATATTAAATGACAAGATTATAATTATTGTTGCATTAATGTATTCAGCATTTTAATTACGAAACTGGTAAAAGTGTTTTAACTATTTTATTTAGTTTATCTGTTAGGAACCTTGTGAATTTCATCTCAGGAATCAATAAAGTTTTATTTTGATCTATAATATTACATCCTAAAATAATACATACTGTGTTATTAAACAGAATCTGCAAAGTAAATGCAGTTGTTTTAAATGTAGTAAACCGTAGAATTGTGGTGGAGTAGAAATATAAAGAAAAATATAAAGAAAATGTAAAAATTCAAGTACAGCACAAGTACCTCAGAGTACTTGGGGTAAAATGCCTTCTTTCAAAGGATGACTACAATGTATAACATGTTCGTATTATACAACTTCTCATACTGCCAAAAGCATGAAAGGTACACGTGGCGCTGATATTCCATGAGCCAAACCACAGGGAGTAAACTTAGAAAGCTGCAAACTAACCACTGACTAACCAGCCACTCTCTGAATCCTTTACCCCTTTACAATAAATTAATGTGACTGAAAGTACATATCTTTATCAATTTAGAGTGTTTAATCTTATTTTTCAGCAGATGGAATCTTTTGGAAAAAATCATTTACTGAGTTATCACATGGACACACTGTCCCACTTGATTAGGCCTTTGGACGACTGAGTTTAACAACAACAAAAAGTATCTTTTTGGAAGGATCAAACCATAACCATAAGTGACTAAATTCACTTTGAATCATGTGTGATGACTCTCCAAAAAATGTTGGTTCAGAAGAATGTAAATAATAGAATATATTGCAGAGTAAACACAAAACAGTGGTGTGCTCTCTTTATCAAAACTGTTAATTCCTGCCGTCTCTTGCTGTTATTATCCATCAGCTGTTATTTTCGGATGCTGGCCCCAACTGATAAGTGTGGGAAAGGAACATGTGGTTCTCCACAGCAGCCTTCCAACCTCACCGACAATGGTCTGCTTTGTTCACCTCACCTCCCTCCTGCCCTGTCTTGGGCGCTACATAGGGTTGGCATTGTGCTTAATAAAGTTACAGTGGCCCTAGGACGTCTGACTTCCCTTGATAGCAAAAGCCGGCACATCGGGGGCGTAACGAGCTGGGACAAAAGACTGCAACTGCCACTTTGCCCCAGCTAGGCAAAATGTAGCTCTGCAGGACTATGGCCAGAATTGCCTAGTAAGGTTACAGCAAGCCATGAAATGCAATTATCATTTAAAAATTTTAAGCTGCATGGTGACTTTCTGATGTATTTAAAATAGAAGCGATTCTGTCTGGAGGGCAGATCATTAATGAGTTAGCCCTGGCTGGCACCAAACCAAGCTAATGATTCACTGGGGCTTTCTTGTGACCCTCCAGTCCTCACGTGCCCTGTGTCACATCTTTTTAGGGTGGGGTTGGGTTGGGTGGGGGTGAGGAGCTGCAGAGATGCTAGCAGAGCTCTTGATGTCACACCATACAAGGTGATAAAGGTTATTAAACTGAACAGGGAGTCTAAATCCAAGGGTGTAGACACAAATGCTTAGCATTATCAAATTAGCTGCCAAGCAGTTGTTCCATTGATTCTCATGGTTCAGGACACCAGAAGTGATGTGTGAAGCGTTGATGATGATGGATAGGATGGGGGTTAGGGTAGGCAGATTGTTTCAAGACCAACCAGTGACTCATTTACCAAACTTGGCTAAAGAAAAAAGTCTTTGTTATCAGCATTGTTTATTTGTTGCAGACAAACTGCATCAGTTTCCTTTCTCTAAATGATGGAGTTCATGTAATGATTAAGTCATAACCAACCTTTGTTTTTTGCAGAAACAAACTCACAACATTTCATTGCTGGTGATCTGCTGAAGAGCTTGCGTCATCTAACTTAACTAAAACCATGATTCATCAATGTTCAACTATTAGCCTCTCTAATCATAGCTGACTTTTTAATTCTCCCTTTAAATTGCACCTGAGTACTCTTTTCTTCTTATTGCCACCATTACCCTTTTGGTTCATGCTCAAAGTACTGGCAAAGTATTCCCAAATGTATCTCCCCTAAGTTACAGTGTGTTTGCAAGCTATACGGTTATCTCGCTCATGTCACAGCCAGCACATGGCCAAGTCCTGACTGATGGCATGCTCTCTTTCCCCAGAGCCGCTGGGTCCCCTGGTAGTCTCAGAACACCCCCACCCCCCCGACACAACGTTCCCTCGGGGTGTCGGCACCGCAGTGTGTGTACGTAAGCGTGTTAATGTGTGTGTGCTGTATCTCCGCTGTGCAGGTAGCTAACGGTGACAGCTCAGTCCACAGGTAATAGTCAGGTGGCTGAAAGGAGGACCCCCTCAGGAAGATCTGCATCCACCAGGTCCCAAGGGACACAAGAGAGAAAGAGAGGGGAGGGGGGGGCTAAAAGATAGACGAAGAGGGGGATGGAAAGGTCAACCAGCGACAGGGTTTCAGAGCTTAGGTGAGTGTTCCCCCGTGACTTGCCCACAACCACCATCCACCATTTGCACTGCTCTACTCACGTTCTGTCCCCACCAGCATACAAATGTTGTGTGTTTGTGTGTGTGTGTCTGAATGCAAACTGATTGGTGGTGCTGGCATGTTCTCACTGCACAAAGAGTGCATATGAATGCTGGTCGACATCTGCTTGCTAATGGTAAGGAGGTCAAGATCTGACAAGTGCATGATAAATGGCTGCTTGATCCTCATTTTCCCGCTTCCACTCGGGCTGCATGACACCCAGTGGCTGGAACCACAGCCATTTATTTAAGGAATTTGGGAACATGAGCACCTCTCTTTCTCTGATTAAGTTTTTAAAAAAATGTTAGTACACGTGTATCTTTGCATGTTTGTGCCCAGAATCTGATCAGTCTCAAAAGTCAGTCTAATTCATGTCCATTATTTTTATTGTAAACTGAAGTAATAATCTGCACATAAAAATGATAGCAAGTGAAGCCTCTTGGTTAAGTTTAGGTTGTGATTGGCCGATCACAAACCAGGACGGAGGCACCTGACCCATCTACCAGTACAAATGATCCATGTTCTTGCATATTCCTGTGGTTCCCAGGCTAGTAATTCCTCAGACAAGGGCTGCCCCAAACTATTGTTTTAGAAGTTGAATGTTTAAAGCCCTAAATATTAATAGGCACAAAGAAGATGTGGTACCATGAGCAGTACCGCACATATCTTTATATAATGTAACGAAACATAATTGATTCCTGTAGGACACAGGATTACCTAAACAATAGCCTTTCATGTCCTGCTACCCAATAACAGATAGATGCATTTTTACAGTACATTTAAAGACATTAATGAAATATGGTCTTATCTGTCAGGGAAGGACAGGTGGTGATTTGATAGTCATACTCAAACTGCACAGCATTTCATTATAGCAGGTGTTTGCGGGATTCTTAATAGCTTCCATGTGCCCGAACATGCCTTGGTCTAACTGACAGTAAGTGTTCATTCAGGGGACGGATCAAGGTGCAGCATGCACGCATGCTCTTCCAAAATATTTTTTTAATCTTTCCAGACAAACATACTTGGTGTGGATGTTGACTGGAATGGGAGGGGAAGAAACTATTGTGCTGTCTGTGTTTCTAGCCAACCACACAGTTTGAGTCAGACAGTTTACTCTGTCCTGGAAACATTCCTACTCATGTGTCACAAGATGGCAAGACCTCCCCAGTCTTGTGCTGCGTTGCCAACGAACCCCATTAAGAAAACTCTTCGACAAGGCAAGACAAACAAGATTCTCTTCCTCTTGACTCTTCTTGTCAGGGCTGCCCTTTATCATCCTCTCCAGTTGCTATGAAGGGAGGCCTATCTTTGGACTATCATTTGACATCATGTACACATTCCTCCTACCAGATGCTCCCTTGTGATATGCCGTGTGTGTTCTCCCCCTTGCTATGTGACTCAATGGGCTGCTTTCTTCCTTTGCAGCTTCCCCCCTCCATCCACACACAAACATATAGACCATGTCAGCCACAAAGTCCATTCAGCTGATGGAGACTGCTGGCTGAGGGGGGAAAAGCCACCACATGATGGTGGGCATGGCCCTTCACAGAAAACCACCTTTTCTGTCTGAGGGGGGGAAACAGACAATGCTTTGTGGACCATACAGAGGGAGCCTACCCCTTCTATTAAAGGCACTGACGCCCAGCTGCTTAAGCACGTCTCCCAAACTATGGACCATTGTTCCACGCATGCCTGCTTTAGTCACATCCCTTCCTCGATAGGCCCCCACTGATGATCAATGGCCAGGCCCTGCTGGAGTGGCCGAGGGTCTCTGGCACCCCACAGGTCACTATACTGGGCCCACTCATCTTGTGACTGATCACCCGTCACTCTCCACCCTCTCCACACCCCTGGCCTGGAAGAGGCACTCGTCCTGTCTCGTCAGTTAAACCCACACAGCAGGTCGTAGCCTCCTTGTTGCTGGTTGCCGGCTTTTGTCAGACCACATAGTAACAGCAAGCTGCATTTTTTTCCCTGCATGGTGAGGTGCAGTTTTTATTGGCTTAGTTTGCAGGAGATAGGTATACCAGTTCTTATGTTTCTCATCCTGTCTCCGTTTTACGACAGCTTTTAAAAAACTAATGTCTGTCATCTCATCTGTTTGGTGCAATTAAATTCTTCTGTTAGTGGTATTGAGAGGAGGCCTCAGCTAACACGTCCATCAGAAGTGGAGCTTCGTATAGGAGACATGCTCAGTTAGACCGGATGGTCATAAAGGTTATATTAATGGTTTATGTACCCCACTGCAGCATTGTTAATGGCAAATGGCATTTACTGGGTGCTGCAGAGGAAGGCCATTCAATCCACTGTATGGTTTATCTATCATGTCAAGAGCTCAATAAAAAGCCTTCAGTAATATCAAAGGAGACTCAACACAAAGGCAGTACCCCTGGGCTAGGTTTAAACCTTCTCTTGTGTTCTGTGTAACAAAATGAATAGTTTATATTTTCAAAATCCGTCTGAAATTAATCAAATTTAATTCCTCTTTGCGCCGTGCCTAAGTACATGCACACGGACACACAGAGACAAACACACACCATGGTATGTCTGCGTGTGTGCACACGAGGTAACAAAGTAATCCACACGCGCTGAAACAAACCCTATTAAAAGAATTTCAGGGGTCGTTTCAAATCTGGCTCTGTGAAATAGCTCGCGCCTGAACCAGCGACTGATTTCATGTGCCTATTTGATTGCTCTGTGTCCCTTTATCGGCTATGACGTCATCAAAGCGAGTCCCCACTCTATGGCAGGACCTCGTCTGCTTTACAGTTAAGCACTATGCTGGCTGAATGCTGGAGAGGATAACGATAATGATGATGGAGGTTATCATGGAGTAATTACTGTGCATGGAGGATTCCACGCAGTGTGAATGAGTAAAACACCCAAGCGAGAGAGATTGAAAGAGGGAATGAGGAGGAAACATTGATGGGGAGGGTGTGTGTGTGTGTCTCGTGGAGGGGGTGTTGTATCTCTTAATGTGTCGCTTGATTGAAGTGCGCAAGGTTCTGAGCTAATTACATCCAGAACCGCAGCCTAGGAACAGATGCCACACTTGTGCATCAATAAATGCTTATAAGTAACTTATTTAGGGCTGCCTGCCATGCAAGGAAATGGCATGACTTAAAGCACAGGCGCCCGGGGGCTATTCCCCGGCTCTTTGTCTTGTCATCCTGCATCTTTTAAATCTATTCACCGCCTCAAAACAACACAGGCAGACAGCAGGGCAGGCAGGGAAAAAAAGAGAAGAGGAAGAAAAAAGCAGATACAAATATTCACACTTTGGAGATGGTATTATGTTTGCCGTTTGGGTTGTCTGGCATCAAAGAAATGCTGTCTTCTCTTGGATTTGTGAACAGTAAAGGAGTAGTGGAGGTTGTTTTTGGGGTTTTTTGGTTTTTTTTTTTGTAAAGGCCAAGCTCCCGTTTGATGAAACGCAGCTGTTCTTTAAAGTTTTAAGATAAATATGTTTTGACTTGAGTGTAGAGAGATACATTAGCTTGACAAGTCACTGCTATGTTTTATTCAGCTGTTGGTGTAAAAACAGCTTTAGGCCTGAATGCCTGCAAGTTGTGTGTTGTGGAAATTTAAAGGTGCCATCCTGCTTCATGATTTTGTTTGGTGTTAACACAAGAAACAAAAATATTTCGTTGTTGTTCACGCGCCATCATCTTTGCTGACCACTGACGGATTCAAACAGACGGGTTGACTGCCTTGACAGTTCCACTGTAGAGCATGTAATCAAAGCCAGACCTTAGCTTTCTGCAATGATAACAGGCAATTAGTGTTGTCACAGTCGTGGAGTGTTGTTATTCAGTACATGAATTTGATTGACAGAATTCATTTCAACATCACTTCTGAATTCTTTGAGGTTTATCCTTGGAACAGCATTTGAGTCATTAGCGTGACGCTGAATGAACTTGTGAACTTGTTATTGTCCTCTGAATTTATCTTTCATTACTCAGTCACCTGTTTCATGTCTTTTGTTCAAACAAGTGATACTTTATGCATAGCAGGCAGAAAGAGACACTTTGACTGCATGACAGGGCAGTGCTAACTTTTGTGTGTGTGTGTGTGCATGTTCAGGAGCATGCTAGTGATCCTTGCCCCACTCACAAAGCTATTTAAAGCAGCAAAGCTGGAAAATCAACTGTGTGTAACATTAAGGGCACATTCCCAAGGATTTGCATACAGAGAGAAAGCGCTTCTTCACTCATTACTGTCTCTGCTGCATGATGTAACAGGGCGAAAGTCCCTGGGAATTCTGGTTGGTTTCGATCAGCCGGCATGACTGACCAGGGCTTTAAACACTGCAGTGCTCAACAGAAAAATGCTAATGCAAATGCAAAGCAAGCATTTCTCCCCTCAACTATTTGTTCTGTTTTTCTGACTGCAAGAAGCTGTTTTGCAATTGATGATTGTCCCATAGAATAATTAGACAGGCTTGCATTTTTCATGAGATTAATTCATGGCTTCCTAATGTGCGTTTTGTAACCTCACACTGCATATATTCCAGGCCATATTAACATATCTGAAATATGTATGGTCTTTAAGGAATATGCCATATGTTAGTCGCAGACTCTGCACCAGGGGTTTAACCATGTGAACGTAGAATGCAAGTGGCCTAGTTTGTTTTGTAATATTTAGCATAATAAGTTAAACATTTTTGCGGTGGAATTCTCACATAGACTTGTCTGTTCCTGTTCATCATAGGCAGATCATGTTCACACCATCCGCTGCCAAAACTGCACACACATGGCACACATACATTGCAAATTAGGATTCTGATGCTGCAAGTGCTGTCAACATCCTTAATAAAGAGAAGTCAGCCTATTTCAAGACTAAAATTTGTGGAAATCTTTGCTGTTTCAAAGTACAGGCATGTTTGTGTGCATTTGAATTTGAGCACACACACCTGTTTGCATTAACATGCACGCATATTTACACACAAACGTACACTGAATGCAGTTAGTAGGTGTATTTGTGAACTGTCAGGAG
The DNA here is from genome assembly GCF_020382885.2 of Scatophagus argus. Classification (NCBI taxonomy): domain Eukaryota; kingdom Metazoa; phylum Chordata; class Actinopteri; family Scatophagidae; genus Scatophagus; species Scatophagus argus. The sequence goes on from NC_058510.1 coordinate 2,584,546, forward strand.
GTGGAGGAGAAGGAGGTGGTCGAAGAAGTTTAAAACATGGCTAATTTTCCATGACATCACTCATCTGGTATTAGCAGTGTTAACGTGCCGTCCCACTTTTCCCTCCTCTGCTGTGCCACCCAAACGAGAGGAACAGAGCAGTGTTGCATGTTGCTGTTTTACTGGGGTTCCAAGTGGCCTGTTGCCAGAACCTCTGCTTTGCATTTCCTCCCAGGGTTAATTCATCACATCCTTTTCTCACCCATTCTTCTCCAGGGGTGCCAGTTCTCCTGGGACAGGCCACTGCTGGGACAGACTCTAATGTACCAGTGTCCAGTGGGACACAGCGCCGCTCTTTACCCTGTGTTTGGTCCAGAATACATTTTTGAATAAAGGTAAAAAAATCCATTTTAAACTCTGAAACAAAATTCCATGGAGGGAAAGCTGGACTAGTTTAATCTGCAATATTTGTTTAATTAACAGATCAGTAGTATGGAATTTCTTCCAGACAACAAATAATAAAATACAGGATGCAGCATCTGTATTTTTATTAACACTCTATTAAGTCAATCTATGAAATGAAAACCCGGTGTATGTAAACCTTTAAACTGTCAAATAATCAGACTTGAGGCGTCGTTAGTGCCAAAGCAGCTGGAACTTACTTTCTCACAGTGTGGAGTGAGACTTCAAAACCAAGCACAGTGTGTGATGAATATGAAGAAAAAGAAGTGTAATCCAAGGTGTGTGATTTCACCTCCGAGGCTGGAGGTGGGGGAGAGCAGCTCTGTGGCGAGGTACAATATTTTAATGCCTTAGAAATTGCCGCTCACTGCACGTCGACTTGTTTGGGCAGCGAACAAACACTCGTGGCGTACTATATGCCTCCTAGCCCCACCTCTCTCCTGCATCCACAGCTGCAGCCACCACCCCCGATCGTTTTGATCTAATTTCCTCTTTTTTTTCTTCTTCCTTTACCTTTCCTGCTGAAATTGATTTCTGCTTGTTTGGTTTGGCAGTAATAAGATCAACAGTAGGATCATGTTTCAATGGCATACTACCCTGAACCCCAGGCAAATGATTTGTCCAAACTTAATAATGGAAATACTTAGGATGTATTGGGAGATGTAAACAGTAGTTGTAATAAAACAGTGCCGCAAGGTAAGGGCTCCTTTAAGTTGCAAAGCCTTTCCACTTATGTTGGCCGTACACACCTCAGGCTCTCCCCAAACACTGCGAATAAAATGTATCCCCATTTAGCCCGGCGAAAAGTCACCCAATGAAAGCTATTTAACTGGAGTGCGGTCTGGAGTGTGGCATGTTCAGCCCACTGCAAAGTTTGACCGCCAATGACAAAGCTGTCAACAGAGAAGGAGAGAATTCTTCACTACACAGACGATTAGCTGAAGCCTGTCACATACGCATAGTCAGTGCTTAAGGTCCTGCTGTTTCTTCTACAGCAGCACAGAGTCACCAGAGGGTCAGCAATGCGGGAAAGGAGGATTTTCAAATTTGTCAGCTGTTGCACAATTTCAGCAGGAGTCACAAGAAAAAACAGGAATTTTTACTATTAGCATGCGTTGCTGCTCTCAAGCTAGTTTTGTTGTTCTTCCTCTTCGTAATCTGCTACACCTGCAATGATTAAGACAGCAAGCAAAGACATTTCTTGAAGCAACTCGCAGTGGAGCAAAAGTGTTGTCTCTCGCCTCACTATAACTGCTGGCAGTCAGGCAACAGGACTCGTAGGGATTTAAGGACAGATTGTATTCGTAAGACGTATCTTTACCCGCACATTACAGCAAAACTTCAACCGAGCAATTTTTTAGTTATATTCAGCTTTTTGAAAGGTATATTGTATGTGCGACGGTTTCTAATTAAACTCTTCAAGAGTTTTGTTTGCAGGCTGTCGCCTCACACCTTGTATGCATTGGCCCACTTGCATTCCTCAAAGTGAATTAGATTAGTTTCACTCCATGGAGGATGGCAGAGTTACTCCCTGTCTTCTGCCGTAACTTGAAAATGTATCCTTTCAGGAAACGCTTCACATCCTCTCCCTCCTTCCCCCTCAGATTTCTCCTCCATTTTACAAAAAAATGATACCCCAATAAAAAAATTTCTATTTATAAAACTACACAACCAGTTCAAAGACATTTTCTCAAGTCTGTAAACTGTGCTTGTTCTTCTTAGTATGAGCTGTAAGACTTTGGGTCTGCACTCAGTCACTGGAGCCTGAAATATAACTGTAATAAATGACAATACTCTAGTAATACTCAAACTGTGCGGAATGTAAGCAGATGTGAGTTAGGAGGGCGCAGGGTGCAGCAGCACTCTGTGGAACTTTTCAGCCCAAATAGACATATTCATGGTGTGTTTAATTCTGTATTGTATCCACTGTTGTCTGCCACATGGAGTCCTTGTGACCAGGCCACAGAATTGAGATAAAAGCTCTGCGGCTGCTAAGAGTTCTTCATAGGCTTTCTTGCTCAAGATTTGCACATTAAATCACACATTAAAAGACTTGTGAGCTTGTGTCGCCCTCAAACACATGCATGCACAAAAAAATGTCTGTGCAAGTGCAGAAGCTAACACATGCTGGGTGACAAATCTACCCTCCAAATCATAAATCATTCTTCTTCTACCACTGCCTGTTTGCATAGACCAAGACCCCATTGAACCAGGAGCCCCAGGTCTCTCCTGCCTGTGAAAATTTAAACGCATTAAACAAATTGAATCGCTGACCAAATCCAATTTATCATCATGGTGTTTTTATTTTCTTGTTTCCTGCCACGAGTGACTCAAACAATATAACACAAGAGGAAAAAAGCAGCCAAGGACATCAGGTGGCTTTGTTGGTGGCATAACCGGAGCGATGACGACTGTGAACCTGACATGTGTATCCTTAAATCAATTTGTACTCCAACTGAGGCACTGTCATGCCTTTTATGTCCTTAGTGGCAGTTTTAATGTTCTTGCAGTGCTAATTCTTCTGCTTCTGTGGTGAAGACCCAATAAAAAGAGGCTTAGTCACTGATCAGTCATAACAAGGCAAATATTTCTCATTCAGCTGTGACGGAACCCATTTGCTTCTCAGAACTGTTTTTCCTTGTTTCTCTTTCTGAGTCAAATATGAAACCAAACAGGAAAAGTCAGACGAAATCATGTGATTCGAAGCTGTCATTTGCTGACCTGTTCACATGTTTTTAACCCCTTACTCAGGAGTAGAAATGGAAACTCTGAAAGTTGGTGGAAATACACAGCAGGCGGACTCGTAAAACACCTGTTTGCAGTATGGGGGCCTGAAACTGGGAGTTGTTAATAGCCAGCCATAAATCGCTCACTCCATTGTTCTGTCACCAAGTTACAGGCCTGCATTTCTCTGTGGGATTCATGAGGTAAAACTTTGTCGGACGCATAACCCCCAATCACACCCCCTCCCCACACACACACACACACACACACACACACACACATCAATTGGCAGTAACGCCATGTGCACCGTTTGAACCTGGAAAACAAACTTCTGAGCTGTGACAGAAACATGCAAAACGCTTTTTAAATTTCAACTTCTTTGCAAGTAATTTGGTTCTCTTCACATCATCTACATAAAAAAACATTTCCTAAATTTGAATAGAAAAATGCTGTCTTCTTTTGTGACACGCAATTTGATTATATTGTTGATTAGTCACAGCCATTAAACAGAAGCTTTTTGGTCGAGTGCTGATATAAAGAATAGTGTTTGCACAAAAAAGGACGCTACTTTATCAGAATTTAGCTGCTGTTGACCTTTTCTGAGGGCTTGGGAGCAGCAGCAGTGAGGGGTCTTTCTCCTAATCAGTCGTTTGACAACAAACACAAGCTGTTGGGGCCACAGAAAGAATTGAAGGTGTGTGAACGTGTGTGTGTGTGTCATGCTTCCATCACCTGGTCAGCCTGAGTGAAGCCCCCACCGCTACCATCACCACCCCTTTTTATTTTTTTTAAACAGACCTCTGGACGTCTCAACCGTCACAGTGATACAAGTCTGACAAACAAAGGAGGAGGCAGAGAAATTGCAGGTTGGGGGGGGACTCGGCACAGACAAGCCCGGACGGGACTGGAGGGAGACCTCTGGCCTTCGGGTCGCCCCTTGGAGACCACTCGGACGAGGGGATCGTCTCACTGTAACAAGCTGCACAAAGACAGCAGGAGGAGCAGAGGGAGGAGTAGTGAACACCTGAGATCAGATCTGCTGATCACTTGCCTGCAGTAAAGGGTCATCTCTGCATTCAGTCTCCCTTTAAAGAGCCAGGCCTCCACTGTGAGGGGAACACATCAAGGGCTTGAAGACAAAAGAGAAAGAGACATATTGTGTTGTTTTGTTGCAGTTTATAAGCCACAAACATCAAGTCTAGTTGACACGTTATTGCTGTTTTTCATTTTTAAAGAGGCCAAGTGTGAAGAATGTGAGACCAAATGAAGAATGCTAAGTGGATACTTATGCTTTAGATGGTGCAGAGTGAGACAGAAAAGACAGGGGCCACAGCTTTTCTACATTCTCTGTCTAGTTAATGTTGGGAGGCTCTAATAAAAAGCCACCATGTGCCAATTGAGCGCCTACAATTAACAGATTAGAGTGATAAAGAGGTTGCGTGGCTGCAAGGCATGGGGCCGCCTCCCTGGGCCCTCAGGGCTCCACGATGGGCAGGAGCAGGAGGAGAGGAGGAGGAGGGGCTCTGCACTACTGATGAAGGGCCCAGATAATCTCTTCCTCCCTCCTTCTCTCTCCCCCTCTCTCGCTCCCTTTCCCTCCTCCCACTACCTTCCCCTCTCCCCGCCGCCCCACCCCACCCAATCCCTCACACTCCGTGCCCTGGAGCACCTTTTCGCAAATACCTGCTCAATATTCTAGTTGGGGGTGCAGCAGCATCAGTGGTGGAGGTGGTGGTAGGGGGGCATGTGGTGCGTCTGCAAAGGGGAGATACAACACACAAAAAAGGCGCTTGAAACAAAAAGCGGAACATCTGCTAAAGCGATTGCGAGGTAAATATGTTTGACAATTATTGTTTACAGTGACAGTGGTAACAGTTTCAACACCCGAATCAAAACCCCACCATTTCTCCATTTGCAGTGAAACAGATGGGCCTACAGCGATCCATTAGCAACCTGTCAAAAGCTTTATTCTCAACTTACTTTTATGTCTTTGCTTCTTTGCTGTGTGACTGAGGAGAGGCACTATTTGGGTGTAATGATTATTATCAATTCGCCCAGCATAAATCAGATACCTACTGCTCATTGTGTATATTATTTTTTTGTCTTGTTCTTTCTTTACTTTCTTCTCTTGCCAGTGTTTGCTATTCAAGGAGGGCTGCTTGAATCCACATTTGTTTCTCCACTCTTCACATGTTATTGTATTATTGATGGCGATACACTCTACGTTGCACTTACAAAGAACCTGCGTAACGATTTTCCACTGGTTGTTGTTTTTGTTTGTTTGCAGTAAAACTCTTAATACATTTGGGGCATTTCTTATTATTCAGCAGTGAGTGAGATTATTCAACAATACAAATTATTAACAAGTTGCCTCTTTCATCTTGCTGCCTGGATTCTCACGCTACCTTGAGCGATCAACATGAGCCGTTATGAGCGAGCATGCAAAGTGAGGACTTTGAATACTGTGATGTGAGGATCCTAATCAAATCAATTGGCAGTGGTGTTGACGTGAGGGAGGTGCAGCTGTGAGACCTTTCGCTCTATTTTTATGGTTTTACACAAGGCGCATAGCATGAAGCACAACACAGAATCAAATTAGGAACACGATAGGAAGATAGTTACTGCATCTGCTTAGGAACCGGATTTGGAATTGTGTGCGTGCGTGTGTGTGTGTGTGTGTGTGTGTGTGTGCACGTGTCTGTCACTGTCTGCAAGTGTAAATCAACAAAGACTGAGGCGTTATCTACAGCTACCCCTGTGTCACCATTTTTCCCCAGCACTGTACTGCTCTAAATACGCTCAATCAAATAATGTGTTGGGAATAATTAACCCCAGAGCCCCCATTGGTTCTAATTGGCACCTATTAGAGGGCTGTATGATTCCTTGATAAACACCGAGGAGAGAGAGCAAATGGCAGCAGTGGTGGGCGGAGGTTTGATTGGTAAGCAAAGTGCGGGAGCGATGCATACCGGGGGTAACCAACATTTAATTATCAATGAGGTTTTCGCAACACTTTAGAGAGGCCCGGGGCATCGTTTCCTTCAGTAGTAGTAATGGGCTCTTTTTAATGGAACTTGTGTTAAACACGGTGCTGCCACTGCAAAGCTCTGGCGTTCAGCCCCAGCCCTTAGTTGTGGCTGCTTTAATTTAGGTGACTACTGAAAGAAGACGGAGCTCATTTGGGTTACTCACTTTGAAAGTGTGCAGCGGGGCCACGGAAGATAAAGAGGATGCCCACAGTCGGTTCGCATAGGCTGCATTTACATTTTCTCTTTTGTAACTGCTTTGCAACTTCTTTAGTGAAAGGAAAATGATTCATCTATTCAGGCTGCATCCAAGAGGTTCAGAGTAGTCTGCTGGTTAACTATATTTTTATTCCCGTTAAAGGTGCAGTGTGTGGGATTTAGCAGCATCTAGCAGTGTGGTTGAAGATTGCAAGCAACTAAACACCCCTCTCACCTTTTCTCTGCGGTGGAGGATAAAACATGGGAATCAAGAAAGGGCCTCTCTAGAGCCAGTGTTTGGCTTGTCTGTTCATGGCAGACTCCCTCCTCCCTCAGTAGAAATAAAAGCCTCATTCCAAAGTAGCTAAAACACAACGACTCTTCAATTGTGATTATTAAATTTTGGCCCTAAAACCCCTTTAATCCTCCACATTGGACATTTGAAGAGAATATCATATCCTGGTCTCCATTCAAAGAACCACAAATTGTTGCATAATAACATTTTTAACTTTTGAGCCACAGAAATGGAGTCACACTGTTCTAAATTATGTGTGGTTGAGTGTCACTCTAATGTCAGACTCCGCCCGCTGTCACCACAGTCATTAATGTGGTTTCCCAACAAGACCAGTGAGAACTTTATATATGTCGCTGGATTTCTCATCCAGACAAACTCGCCTCTATGCTGTATTTGAACCATTTGTTTACCCTGTGGTGTCAAAAACCCTTTTTTCCCTTTCTTTTTGAATGTGTGTTGCATAAACATTGAAGTGGGTTGTGAACTGGCTGTTCTGAGGGCTCAGCATGTTACCAGCGTGAACACTATGAGTTCAAAGCAAATGAACATCCTCTGTTGTATTTATTTATGCCCCTTTTCACATTCAACCATACCCAATGTAACCCAGTCTAACAAGCTATTTTTAATGATCGGATTGGAAATAAAATCAGAAATACATGGCTTTCGTTGTGAATGGCGCTGGTGCTCAAAAACTCCAAATTTCAGATTGTGTTCTTTGTTATGACAGACAAGATTCAACCAATAAACACACAGTTAAGCAAACAGAAAGATATTTCTAACACTGGGGTCCACGCTCAAAGCAAGGCAGACATTTGATGCTTCAGTGAAGAAGGACTTCCATCGGCAATAAGAAGCTACCTGTAAATGCACAAGTGAGCAGTGCGGACAGTGAACAACAGAGCTGCTGGTTTCTCACTCTCGTAACTCGGCGTATCGTCGGGAGTTTCAAACCCAGTCGCCAGAATGAAATGTTGGCATTGTACGTTGATTATATGTTACACGTCTACTTTTCATATGTATCATATAGCATGTTTGAATTGACATATTTCATTTCACATTACATTTGTGGTAGGAGAAGCAGATATTTTACATTACTTTTTCAGCTGTACAGGTGGTTTAAGCCAGAACACGATCTTTTCCCAACTGTACTCGTGGCTAAAAGTAAAGAAAGTCTCAACATGTCTGCAGAAACATACAAAGCCAACATTTATTCTGGAAACTGAGCTTTGTGTTTCTCCTGATTGGCAAATATGACGCCACTGACTGATTTCTCTGGTTTTGACCATAGCTGGAAACATTTGGGATATTGTACACAATTAACGACATAACTCAACAAAATATATTCTTAAAAAGTCAAGTTGGTTTTTTGACATTTTAATTGAATTTAATTTGCAGAATTGTTGTATATTTTGCTCTTCAAGTTGATGTAAATACTGTATTTCTTTGTTTAAGGCCATGATTATGTAGAAGAGTGAGTTTGGAAATGAGTACCGTGGGATGGGTTGAGGTGCTGGCTTGGGCTTTGGCCTTCATCCGAGGCTTGAGGCTCAATCCTTCTCTCCCGCTAGCATTTGCATCGGGACTAAAGCTGGGGCAAAGGGGCTCGGGGCAGTGACAAGCCCAAGTCTGACCCAGTTTTTGGGGGTTCCTGATAGCAGACAGCTGGGCGTCTCAGGGTAACCCTCCATCAACACCAGCTCCCGTAATCTGGCCTAGCATGTGCCAATCAAGCCGAAACACGATGACAAGCTCGCGATGACATGGCCATCGTCCTCTCTCCTCTATTTGCTGCCTGGACATCTCAAAAGCAAGAAAACATCCCAGTGATTATGGCATTTCAGTGTCAACTGGCATGTTTAGTTTGGCCAGAACCTTGAGATTGACAACGAAGACACAACATGTTTGTGAGCTTAGCAAAGTTTACTGAGAAAGGTTGAGGTTTTTGGCACACAAGTGTTCAGTGGTATTAGATGAAACTGGATGCAAACTATCAGATCACATTTACATCCATGAAGCTTTTAAAAACCATGAAATGTGAATGAAAAATCTTTTCAAAAATATAATCAAACACAAGCAACCACACAAGGCAACGTCAACACAAACTGGATTTAAATGCCCAAGAATATGCCTTTCTTACGAACAGAGTCTCATGGAAGTTCACACTTTTTTCTTCCATTTTCAAAATGATCTTTTCCATTTTCCAGCTGTCAGGAGGGAATCCTTTTTTGGACACTCGCGTATAAGCAGGCTGGTAAAGGGGGGGGCAGCACATCTGACAATCCACTGGCATGAAAGTGAGCCCCTCAAGCTAACAAATTCAGAGAGAAAATTACAGTTTTGCACGTTTGTGTCAATATGCATGTCAAAAGGTAATTGGGAAATTGTTCTGCAATGTCAAGTCCTGTTGGCAGTGTTTAGCCCGTGGTAAGATCAAAACCATTTCTTCACAGCCTCCGAGAGGCCAGAGCAAGCTCTCTAGTTCTCCCAGCCGTACGAGACTCTTCTTTAAGCTAATAATGTGGCCGCTCATCGTAAAGGTATGACGTGATTATCAGCTGCTCACAGGATCTACTGAGAATGACAGAAAAAACTTCATTGTACTCATGCACTGTCATGACCTATTACATTTTTTATGAAGTGGTAGCATAAGTGACACATCAAGCAATCATTCAGTACGATGGACAGAGTGCGGAGACGGGGCCATTTCTGAGTGTGACCGGTCACAGCACAAAGCCAGACGATCAGTCGTGTTCAGGTTGATTTTTTTTTTAAAATTCCAATCTAAAAATTGAAAATGCCCTGTTACACTGAGTGATTTTACAGTGTTGTGTTGTTAGTGACATTAGCACAACAACTCAGCTTCTTCAACCAGTGAAACTGATCATCTGAAGAAAACAGCTGAAGATTATACAATCACTGATCCCTTCTGATCCTGACTCTAATCCTAACCCAGAACCAAAGTGTTCAACGCTCACCTCATGCAAAGTACTTTTGTAATGAACCAAATGTGGCCAAATAGATGTCATGTCATTTTTACGAACAAGAGACAGTGAAAGGCCTTATTGTACAGCAACACCACAGCAACAGAAATCGCCTACAGTGTGCATGTTATTTTAGCACATCTTATTCATTCATTTCAATTTCCACATAGCGATTTATGGTAAGTTAATAAAAGGTTTCCTTATGGGGCTAAATATGTGCACAAGGGGTCACTGTGCCTTAAACTAGAAGATTAGTTTTGGTTTCAGTGGAGACTTTGACTTCTGACAGTATGGCTAAGTGCTGCAGGGTTTTCCACTCTATTATGTGTGGATCTCTTAAACAGTAAACAGGTTATACTTCCTTAGCATGACACAATGCAGGAGGACATTGAACACAGACACATAAAATATACAAATCAGTAGCAAAACAGTCAAGCTCAATACATTAGACAGTGTTGGAAATTGATCAAAAGTCCAAAGTGACTTTTCTTTGAAGGGTTTCGATACGACACAGTAGCTATATTTTTATTCTTTTCAGGCAATGATTTGGTCAGGATCAGGTCTGCTTCAGTCCTTACACTCCACACTGTTGCCTGCATGTACAAATAACTGTTACTCCTTGTTGTACACATAAGTGATAGATCAGCCTCCACAAAAGTTCAGGCATCATGTGCTCTCAGGAGTGCTGGCTTGAAACTGACTCATGACCTTTGTCACATGGCACAGCCCAGCAGCAAGCAAAAATAAATACATAAATAAATCCAGTAAGCCATAAACAATCTCTTATGATGATGGCGATAATGACGACTCGTGCTGGAGGTCATGGCTGGACAGTTCATTTTCCAATGTGTGCACCAGCAGCAGTCTTGGGTTGCCAGTTAAGGTTATTTCAGAGTTGGATTCACTTTATTCTCCATTTAGAGTGAAGTGGACGTTTATTTTTGTCACCATGTGGCCACCGTTCATCCAAAATGTTATATGCTATACCCAAAAAACAGCAGAAAACATTTCCAAAAAGTAAGTAGCATTTGTGAGAAATTATTTTCCCTTTACATCTAAAAATAAATATTTTAGTCACTACATAAATGTCAAAAGTGGCTGACCTGAAGGCAGAAGCAAACCCCCACGGACAGGATGGGCCCCATCACCTGGGATTAGAGTCAGCCTGAGAGCTTCACGGGAAGAGGACCAGAAGCGTCCCAGTCATTTTAAAAATATATGAAAATAAAATACAATAAAAACTGGGAGACTAAAAATATTTTTTTAGAAACGAAAAATGTACATCTTTGTTCTTGTCTTCAGACTCTGAGAAAGCTCCCTACAGGACTTTGGACGCAAAGTTTCCTTTTCGCTTTTGAGCAGCTGGACAAAAAGTCCAGCACAGAAAAAAAAGCGTAGGAGTCAAAAAATAACATGAGAGGAAAAAAATATTTCCGTTATGAATAACAACTTCAGGTAAAAAAAAGCGACCTCAGCGCACTCAACGTGTTTTTATTTCCTCTCACAGCAGACAAAAGCCTCCAATATTACTGTCCTATTAATGTCCTACTAATTTTTGTTTCCGTTTTGATCAATATAAACTTTATAGCGTATTATTATTATTATTATTATTATTATTATTATTATTATTATTATTATTATTATTATTATTATTATTGTTAACGTTTGGGATGGATAAATAAATAAATGGCCAGCAAAATGTGTCGTAACTAACAGGAAGACAGAGACAAAAAAGAGTAGGGGTAAAAAAGAGGGATGGAGAAAGAGACAGAGGCGTGGTGGAGGGTGGTGGTGGTGGAGGGGGTGGAGGGGGTGTATAGCAATCGTTAAAGGGCCAAGCCAGTGAGTTGATTAGGTTCGGGAGAGGGAGAAGCTGCTGCGGCTTTCTTTGCGCGCAGACAGAGTATAAGTCCTTTATCATGGGGAGGCACCGGCGTGGCCCCGAGCTATTGCTGGCCTGAAGCGAAGTACCAGAGAGAAGGAAAAAAAGAAAGAAGAGGGGAAGGGGGGGGCGAGGGGGGCGGGGGGGGCGGGGGGGTCTATCATCAAACTTCATAATAACGCTTGGGGTTTGCCACAGCTGCGCAGTGACCCTTTTATTTTGCTGTGATGGAACAGATAGCTCACTATGAAATAGTGTGAAATTATCATGTCTATTAATTCAGTCAGACATCCACGGCTCTCCGCTGCCACCCCCCCCGCCTGTGCCCCCACCCCACGCTCCTTCTCTCTGTCTTCTTCCTTATCCGTGGAAATATGTGATTTCCTCGCAAATGCTACATTTTACTAGAGTGATTTTTTTTCATCGTTGATTCACAGAAAACAAGACAAAGGATGACACGGAGTGTTAGCGCACCGGCTGTCTGCGTGTGTGTACACAACACAACGCAGGCCGCTGTGCACTTTCATCTGCTCTCTACACCACCAGTGAAACTGTGTGTGTGTGTGTGTGTCAGTCCACCACACACACACACACACACATTTTTTAATGCATTATCGAATCTCCTGTTGTCATGAAACCAATCACTTTAAAGTCAGATAGCAGCACTTGGCACAGTGGGACGGACTGAAACGAGCTGCATTTATTTTATTTTATTTTATTTTATTTATTTATTTTCAAATTTTCAAATTCGGCTGTTTAATCTTGACAAACTACAATTCCCCAACATTTTCAGAAAATTAAAATTGTTTTTTTTTAAATAAATAACAATAATAATTATGTAGTGATAAGTAATAAAAGTTTAAATTGGCCCTCAGCGTTTTAGATTCCCAAACTGCTTTGTCACTTCATTTGTGTCTTTTTCCAACAACACTTTACAGCTACTTTATTATTTTATTTATCATGTTGTTATTATCAGCCATGTCGACTCTGCGGCTGGATGGCCGAGCTGGTTTGCCCGTCTTCACTGTAGGAAAACAGCAGAAAGTCACCATAAAGTCCTTTTCGTTTGTAGTCATTGCTCATGCGACCGTTTTGCCAAATCAAAGGCTGCCAACGTGGCGCGCTGTCAATATTAATGAAGATGGTGCTCCAAATATGATGACCTGACAGCAGCCACAACATGAGGGGTGAATTTAAAAAAAGAAAAAAGCTTTTTGAATGATGTGGCTGTGTGCTTATGAAGCGTGAGGGTCTGGTCTGATAAAAGGTCTGCAGTTTGATACAGAGACAGGCTGGGAGAACTGATTGAAATGGCGTGTGCCTGGCTGACGGGAGCCAGTGAGGGACAAAGCCCCTGCGAAGCCACGGCCACTCGAGCAATTATTCCTCCACGCTGCATTTGGATTAGTGCAATGGAAAGAAGCATATGTTTGGCCCGGGGCGACACTCCCCCCCTGGCTGACTGCAGAGGATGCAGGGAGAGACACACACTGAGAGGGAGGATGACTACAACTAGAATATAAACTGCATTAACCAAGTGGGGAAACATGAACACCATTTTTAATCCGCCCGTCTTCCATACAGCCTGTTTGGGGATACGCAGGGAAGCAACAACGCTTCCTGACAAGTGCTGTCACACGTTCTCTTATTGTTTAGAAACAGAAACTAAAAATACACTAAATCTATACTGACATCTTTCACTTGTCATCTTCTTTGCAGGTGTGCATTAAAGCTAATCAAACAGCTCTCATTTTTGTGAATGAGAGTGTGTGTGTGTGTGTGTGTGGAATTATGCAGCCCTTTGTTTATTCAAAGTCACTTAATGTTTTCTAATCGATTACCTAATGTCTCAAGTAATCAGGGGTGATTTGATGATTTGGTGGAGTCATTGACCTCTCTTGGCTTCTGAGCCCTGGCTCTCAGAGTGGGCAGCGGGGTCCACGGGGGGGTGGGGGGTGGGGTGCTGATGTCAGAGTTGAGGACAATTAGCCATTTTGCGCTTCACTGCAAACTTTAAAGTCACATAATTCGATTGCACAGATAACCGTATCAGATGTCATTTAGAGGAACCCTGCGTCTTGTCCACTTATTTTTAAGCCTGCAGTTTCAAGTGGCCCGTCGGTAAAACGTTTGATACAAGAAGCTCAAACTGACAGCATCCATCGTGTCTGCAGAAATTCTATCGATAAAATGACCATCTGCTACGTGTCATTTAAGGCTCCCTCTAGTAGTATATCTGGAACATGTTTAGTCGATTAAAATCTTCTATCAAAACATGACTGTTCCATCAGTGAAGAAAAACTTCCCAGCACTGTGTGAACATTAGAGCAAAGAGCGGACCTTTTCTTTCTCCAAAGTGCTGCGCAGTTATTGATCATCTTTAAACAATCACTTCAGACTCCAATTCCTCCGTTTAAATGTCAGGAGGACAGCTGAGTTTGAAATTCCACTCATACCAATACAACATTCGAGGCAGTGCAGTGAACAAATCTGGGCCTTGTGGGCTGGTTGTCCTACATCCTCCCATGCAGGCAAGCAGCTCCAAAGCGCTGCCTGCAAGCGCTGCAGGGCGCGCTGCTGTAGCGGCGGTGCTGGGGGGGGTAATTAGGCCATGCAGACACCCCTCTCACCAAGCAGTGACCCCAGCAGCATCAACTAAATACTTTCTGACCACAAACATGGCTGCCAGCGTGTAAAAGTGGATGGGACACATTTGCACAGGACTGATGAGCTCAGCAGTGAAGTGCAGCTGGTCGTGGATGAAAAAAGTTGCGTTATGTGCCTGACAGACAGTGATCAACAGAGGGCCAGTGGCATGGAAAATAAATATGTTTGCAGTCTTGGCACACAAGCATTAATCTGTCCTCTAAAATCGTCCTCGGTGCACACACAACATTTCTTCAAATTTGGCGCCGCAGCTTTTGATTAAAAGTAGAAACACTCCACAGAGTCTGTCTGCGCTCACATCTCTGCTCCAAAACTGTGAGGATCCACACAGCGTCAGCCCACTGAGCCTCAGCAGCAGACAAATAGACACAAAGACCACTACACACACACACACACACACACACACACACACACCGTCATCATCTCTGAGCAGCATCATCTTCCTGCAGAAGACGCTTTAACCTCTAGCATATATTTTACTCCGCATATTCTGCGGAATATTTGATAACAACAGGCCTCACACTTATTAATTACTATACGGGAATCAGCTGTAATTGGTTTAGTCGAGACAAGCAGCAGTTATGGATTGAATTAGCCAAATTCAGCTGGGTATTGCTGACTGGCTCTTCAAATTTCAGGCCTCCTTTTTTTTTCTTTTTCTTTTTCTTTGCAAATGACTTTCGCTGTGAGGCATTGCGAGAAGAAACTAGCTCTACCTGTTTAAGATCAAATTAGGGTAAAATTACAATTTTGTATTAAAAAGGTATGTAAATTACAGGCTGGTATCGGCGTAAACAAACGACAGACAATGGGATTTGGAGTTTCTTTAACACTCCAATTCCATTACACAGAAAGACGCAATTACAGGCCTCACGATCCTCCTCATCTTATAGCAATAATAAGCACAAATATCCACCATTGTCACAGATAGCGCTATTTCTAATGCGTTCGTTTCACCCTCAAAAACCTGTTTTCATTCACCCAAACCCCGATAAATTTATTAAATAACATTAGCATTAATGACACACGTGAGGGGCTTCCTCTTTCCCTAATACCGATGAATGCTGTTTTAATACGATTGTTTTCCCTTTAACTGACTATTTATGACCCCCCCCACCCCCCCCCCCAACACAACCAACAAAGCAGGAGCAGCCGGGTAGTCTCTCCCCTTTATGAGTGAGCTATTGTGCCTGAGGACAGGATCCCACACACAATCTGAAGACTGAGCCAACAAAAACAGGGCCTGACAGACAATGCCTCGCTTCACCTGCTCCACCACTGTGCATCGCAATTATGCCAAGGACATGTACAGTTAGGCTTCATTCACCCTCCTGCAAAACAACCGCCTCAGAATTAAACCAGGACCCGAAAACCATGCAGATAATAAATATGACTGCAGAGGAGATTGGAGAGAGGAAGAAGGGAGGTGGTGGTGGTGGGGGGTGGGGGTGGGGGGGGGGGGGTCACTCAGTGCTCACACGGTGTTACAATATTTTAAACTGCATGGTTACCAGACAGTGAAATGGGGAAAAGCAAGAAACAATACCAAGATGCATATTTCACCAGACTGATTCTGGCTGCAGACGAGATTGATTTCGAGCCATAGGTGCCACACCATCAATATACAATCAAACTCAAATGTTATGCAACGGCCTGCTCTCTGCAGCTCTGCACGCAAAATAAAGCAAAGGCCAGCGTCACGTTTGCTATTACAGCCAGCGTGATGGCCACATTTACAGACTCACTCAGCCAAACACAAGGAAAATGAGACGAAATACCAGTTAGAGCAGCAGATTTCGTTATGAAAGTGTTATGATTATATCACGGAATATACATAGAAAAATAAAACCCCAGCACACTGAGCGCTGATTGTTCATTGATTACACTGAGAGGCAAACAACATAACAAATATTTGATGCATGTCTTTGAATAAAGCTCCAGCGCAGAATAAACGGGGGAGAACCAAATATAGCCTATAACAACCAAACAGTGCACACCAGGCCTGTATACATCTCAGAGGGTTTTAGCTGGAGGGGCGGCGCTGCACACTTCAAACGCGAACACATCCATTGTTGTGAGCCATTTGGCCTGCATAAGATCCTGTGCTCTGAACCAGGGAGTTTAAAGTAAGATTTTTTTTATTATACTTGAGGGAAACAATGAGTTCAGCTGCTTATTGCAAGGAGCAATCGTCAGGGGAGACTTAAACTCAATTACTGTAGCCGTTCAGAATGGGGGGGAAAAATACTAAGAGCTTAAAAAGAAAAAATAGAAAGACAAAAAAAACAAAAAAAAAACGGGCGTATCAAGCAGCGACTAAAAAAAATTAAAAGATATGAATAAAAATCGAGATGAAGCGTATCAAATATTTATTTTTTTTCTGGGCAACAAAGGACTATAATACATTGACAGGCATGGGAACTATTGCCAGCACATGTCTATACAATACAGCTAAAACCGCCTCCAATTTTGGACATTATCGGACATAACAAGATATCAGGTGGTCCCAAAAAATGTTTTTTTGAATGTCTTCCAACATTTAAAAAAGACAATATTCCATTTATTGCTTTTATGGTGCTTCAAGGAGAGAACAAGAGGTGAAACGTATTCTGATTGGCACAACACATAAAAGCTTGTATAAAAACGAAAATAGAAACACAAAAAAATGAGTTCTCCTCAGGGTCCTCACTTACACTCTGTCTCAAATTTAAAAAAACTGAATAAGGATGATATATAGAGAGAGAAATGGAAGTTTATTTCTATTAAATTTGTTCACTTGCTTCAATGTCGCCTCAACATGCTACAAGAGGGCTGAAATTGAAATATCCCAGAGAAATAAAAATACCCCAAACTTCTGTTTTTCTAAGAACCATAAAATCACATGAAGAACTAACCGAATATTCAAACCCACTAAAACAGGAGGCACCAGATAAATAAAAAAAGAAGTTTCAACAGACGCACCATATTTACAATTCCCATTAAATTACACATAAATAAATATATACATACATGAACACTGATTCCCTTATATAACCGTGAATCGTGTTGAAATTCAAAAAGTTCAAGTTGGTCGCTTGGATAGAGAGAGTGAGAGAGAGAGAGAGTCTACAACTGAAGTCATGACATGGAGCTCTGTGGAATTTCTCTTTGTTTTTCAAGTTTATTATTCACAATACTGATAAGAATTCGTCCTCTTTTAGCTTCGCTTTTCGTCACAATCGTAAAATCAGTAAAATTGAGCTTTGAGATATCGGAGGGGTCGCTGGATTTCAGTCCTTTCGTTGCAGCTCATAAAAAATAAGATGGGGGGGGTACATAAAAAGTCCTCTGGCTGAGGCAGTACACCTTTTTCCTCGCCCTGGAGCTGATCCTCTGCAGCCTTTCTTTTCTTTTCTTTTCTTTTCATTTCTTTTCTTTTCTTTTCTTTTTTTTTAATAATAACATTTCGTACGGTTCAGGTGTTGGAAGAAGAAGATTCTTGCGTCGTTTTCCCGTGAATCCAAAGTGGGATGTAAAAAGAAAACATGTAAAACCGCGCAAGATCAGGAAGTGGCACGTTTAACTTTATCAATAGTATTTATAAGGTATTTATAATATTTATATTGGATGGGTGGGGGCCGGGGCGAGGCGGAGGGGTGTGGGTCGGTGTAGAAGAAGGGCCCCGGGGTTTGGCCCCGGGGTTTGGCCCCCGGTGAAGGTGGGATGGAAACATCACTTTCTGTGCTTCTCGTCTTTGTCTCCGCCTTTAGTGCCGTTATCTGAGTGACTGTTGGGGTTGTTGTTGAGGTACATTTTGTCCATGGCCTTGATAGCCTCGGTCAGATAGTTCTGCAGGGCCGTGACGGCCGCGCACAGCGCCGGGGTCCCGAAACCGTGCGAGATTAGACTGAAGTGGGTCAAACAGCTCTGGATTCCCGGTTCAAGAATGGGCTGCGGCCGTGAGTTTCCCAGCGGCGAGCGGTCCTGGGACAGCAGGTCTGTGAACTCTTTGCAGACTTGCCTGAAACAGACAGAGGGACGAGTTAACGACCGAGTCAGAACACTGGGAATCCCATCATGAGTTTTAATGTCCCGGTAAAAATAAATCAAACTGGACTCACTGCAAAAAAATGTAAAATCAGTCAGCCCGGCAGGGGGCGGGTGTGTGTGTGTTGGGGGGGGGGGGGGCTGGGCTGTAAATTCTTAATTTGCCTAAAGCAAGTGAAAAGTGACCAACCAGTCTGAGGTGAGACCAGTTTCTCTGGGCAGACCAACTTATTCCAGTCAGGCTCACATTTGTTAGTGGAATGAAACTGTTCTCTGTCGCTCTGCTTTGTTTTCAGAAATTAGCACTTGGCTAAAGAGAATGTCCTCCAGCTACAAACAGGTGGAAATTCGTCTCTGAGCTCAGTGGCAGGATGTGTTGCTTTTATTAAAAATAACATTATAATAGAAACCAGGGATCCAAATGATCTGTCGACGTGAAAATCAAAACAGGAAATAACAACCAATAAAAACAATGCAGTCGGATAAAAACGTTTTTTTTTTTCACGGTTTCAAAAGACACCTTCATCTTCCTGTCACTTTCATCTTATTTCAGCACGCTGTGAATTTAAGTAGAATATTTTATAACGTATGGAAAATTGTACTCTCCCAGTAAAAGGTGAGTTTACTCTCCATTTCATGCTATTGGTATTTTAATAAGCCTGTAATAAGCGGTTAAAGCTGGCAGCTGTTTGATTATAGCGGCCCATCATCAATATTACATGCAGTCTGAGAGGGAACCGTCGCGTTTAGGTGACGACGAGTAAAAATAAGCAGCAGGGATGGCGGCGCTGGGTGAGAAGCAGCCATGTGTCAGTGTCACTGAAATCACCAGGTAAACGGAAGGCCCCTGAGCAGCAGAGGCAGGACATTTCACTGCACTGTGTGCATTTTCATTTTAATCCCTAAAATTACACAGAATCACGTGTTTAAATTATAAAAGTGCCGGATTGAAAATCCGTAATTAGCAGAGACGTTCGGTAGCTTTTGAAAGTACGTGGCCAAAATTAAATGTGATAAATAAAATGAATAATATTAGCCAAGCAGTCAGTGGGTTTGTGTTGACATGGAGCAAAAGATGACAACGTGTTTTATCATGACATCTGGCACAATGTGAAAAATATTCTAATAAATAATAGTATTTATTTGTACAAAAACACTTAAGAAAATATAAAAACTGTGATAAGCGTGAAAGCTGCAATTTAATATCAGTGTGTGTGTGTGTGTGTGGGAGGGGGGGGGCAAAGTGTCAACACACACACACACACACAGACACACACACACACACAGTGGCACAGGCCGGGGTGCATTTGCTTTGACACATGTGAAATGTGATAATAGCACTTACTTTGTGGCCAATAGCATGTTTTTTCTTTGGACTTGTTCGTTTGGGTCGGAATGCTGACGGTTTACATATTCAGCTACTGCCTTGGCTGGGAACTCGGTCTCGCATACATAACCAAAATCCCTGGCAAGATGTACCGCTTCGCCTGAAAGGGAAGAAGAAATAAAAAAAAAATTAAGCTGAATGTGTTTGCTTATTCAGACGCTTCCTGTTCGGACGAACACGTGATTAATCTGACGTGAGCGCAGCGTCCACCGTGTTTGTGCGCTCAGACAGCAGGATGATGGCACCTGTGCCTTCCCAACAGCACTGGTGATGATGATGCTAACAGCAACAGTAGGCCAAATAACAATAATAATAATAAAAATAAAGCAGCCGTGCGAGCTGTCAGTACGCGTCAGACTCCCTCCTTCGCGCCGTGAGAACGCTTAAATATGGAGGAGAAACAATAAGTGGATATGAAATATAGACGGAGCGTCATGCTTAACACCATGTCATTGATTACCAGTGCCTGCACGTTACTGAAAGTCCAGCAGATCACTCAGGCATGGGGAAGCAATTTTAAAGGACTACACCTAAATCTCTCTTTCTCTTTCCATGCCTCAGCTGTGAGAATTACAGGTTTCACCCTCCGTCCGGGTCTGAGCTCGCCTCTCTTGTTGGTTGACCTTTTTTTCTCTCTCTCTCTCTCTCCAAGTCTTTGGTTTTAATTTCCTGAAGCAGTTGAGTTTTTACTGCGGGGCTTCCTGCCCATAAGCCTCTGCTCCGGAAGAACGCATGCGCCAATTAGCATCAAAGCTCAAGTCCAGTAAACTCGTTTCCATAAAATGGAGCGGATCATAAACAATGACAGCACTTCAGAAAACGCAGCGTCCCTTCACTAAATAACCGGCTGCCATCCACCACCCCCACGTGCCACCACCCCCTTATTACCCAGAATCAAACATTTCTCCAGGCTCATTACAATACAGCACCAAATTTCTCCGAAGCGCAACGAACACCGCATTCGGCCCACTTCTGCAGTAATGATTAACAGGGACCAATGAACCATCGCAGGCTTTCACCTTTGGAAACGGGCTGCACACCAAATACCACCGCACTGAATAATAAGGTTCAACTCTGCAAGCAAAATAGATTTATTCGGCGTAAAAGGCATCTTTTCAGCGCACCATAATTGACTAATTTATTCTTTAATAGGCCCAAAACATATAGCTCCCAGTGGGTCAGCGCCACGCCGTTTGCATGCAGCTAAAATGTCCGGTGAAAACCAAAGCACGGGAAGCTATTAACGCAAGAATTAAGTCACCATTAAAAGCTGCCATATGCAGGCTTGTATTAATGTTTGAAACAACGCAGAGTTAATAAATCAATCGACTTCTCATCCGCGAGGTGAAACAGCTCAGCGGTGCCCAATAAACAAGCAGCACTCAATAATTAACTGGACTTCAACACAAATTCATCCAGAGCACAAAGTAGGCCAGCCGTGGACCTGCAAGTGCGCTCCTGAAAGCGAAGGCCAACGCTGCAAAGCCACCAGAATCACCAGCACCATTCAGTCTCTCTCTCTCTCTCTCCCTTCACACACACACACACACACACACACACACATCCTTCATGCTTTATTACTTGCGAGGCAAAGTCGGTCCACATTACACGGATGAGCGCATATGCTGATTTCCAACACAGAAAGAAAGAAAGAAAGAATGTAAGAGAGAGAGAGAGAGGAAAAAAACTCCCAGTTTGCAAGCACCTGATATCGCGGGAACAACAAGAGCGGGAACGTGATTTACGGCGCTTACCTTCCACCAGTGACGTCAGCAAGGTGACGTTGGCTGCCTTGCGTCTGCCCGCAGGTAGATTCAAGCCGATTTTATCCAGCTTCTCCCTTAAGGATCTTCCTCCGTTCTTAGATTTGGCCCTGCGGCAGTGAAACAAAGCAGACATTCAGATATTAAAAATATGCACGGGCTGTCAAATATTTTTTTTAATGCTTACGTCCCGTCACGTGGGGCTTTGATGACACTTTGTGCGATGCACGCGACTCACAGCACCCCCTAAACGTGTGTCAGCCGCTCGATTTTGTACTAATTAAAAGGTGATTGGGCTGAATGTGGCTGCCTCTGCCCTCCACCACATCCCTAAAACGAGCTATAAATAATACTAAAAGAGCCCAGCCTTTGCTCCGGCAGATAAATACTGTACAAAATGAATAAATAAAGCCCTACTTAATAGGCAGCACTATTACTGGCTGCGTGTCTGCAGCACTTCAGTAGACAGTTCACTGGAGACCAATGTTTTCATGTGTAATGCCTTCACTGGGCCTATAGAGCAGGGGTTGAAACAGACTAGGCCTACATTAATTTGAGAGAGAGAGAGAGAGAGATCCAGTGCACGGGAAGTTAATATGGAATTTAACAGACCCCTCCTGCTTTAAATGCAGGAGCTAGGTGTCATGGTTGGTCGATTTTAATTATTCTTGGTACAGAGGAGAGAGAGAGGGAGAGAGATGCACGCACAGAGAACGAGAGAGAGAGTGGATTGGAGTGAGAGAGTTCATACACACACTCACACACACACACACACACACACACACACACAGGTAACATGGAGAGATTTTTTTCCAGTCAGACTCACCTCCTCAGCACCCCGCCCAGCAGAGAGGCGTTGAGGCACTCGGGCGGCGAGAGGCGTCTCTGCACCTCCGCCACCGTGACCTTGTACTTTGATGTGGAGCTGAGGAGGGACAGGCGACCCGGAACCGAGCAGAACACCTCGTTGGGGTTTACCACCCCTCCGAAAAGACCGTCTTTATTTACGGGGATGGCGGAGATGTTGTTGTTCTTGGATAAAGACACTGGACCTAGCATGGGAGAAGGAGAGTGGGAGAGGGAGGGAGGGAGAGGGGAAGGGGAGGGGGAGGATGGAGAGAAGGAGGGAGGTGCAGGGGGGAGACAGAGAGAGAGAGACCGTGCTCAGTGAATTTCATGCAATGCAGAGCCTTAACTAAATGAGAAGGGGGGATTTAGGCCCCGGATTTAAAGTTTAGTAGCACATGTGTACACTTTCAGCAACAAGGACATGCAAAGAAAAGCCACTCATGGAGGCCAATAATAATAATAATAATAATAATAATAATGTTTGTGTGTGCTTATTAAATCAGAAACATCCGGGCATTTTGGCGCAATTATCATCTGTTCTTTATCTGAAAACATCGGACAACATTTCTCTTTCCGCAGATCACAGCAGCAGAGGGGATCTCCAGTATCTGAGCGCTCTAACAGAGTATTTCCAGCCCTCCACACCGTGTGTGGACTCTGCACAAAGCAGCCACACCAAACGAGCGGTTTGGTAAAGGCTACCTATTCTGACATATCCTCGGTATCCAGCAAACACCGTCGCCCGGGTGTGATTTCACACCGAGGGGGGAGGCTCAGCACTGCTGGGCTTTCCACCGTTTTGGTGTGCAGTAACCGGAGACAAAGGGGACTGTGCGCCTTTGGATAGATCACTTGTGACATTAATGGCTCAGGGGAGCCTAATAGAGACAATAGGAGTTAAACGAACTCTTGAGATTACTAATATAAGAAGCCAATTATCATGTTGATACGCAGATAGACAGACTCAAAAAAGAAAGAAAGGGAAAAAAAGACAGAAAAGGAAGGAGAGAAAATTCGTTCCATGTCTTATCAAGTGAGCTCTAATTTGACCTGACAAAACGCTTTCAAACCTGACCGTGCAAGGCCTCATAGCAACATAAATCAGCCTGATCTCCTCACAGCAAATACCCCAAAACATTATTAACCAAGAGTCCAAAACCCAGTCGGTGATTTCTGCCGAGTGCGGAGTCCCTCTCCCAGTGACAGACTATCATCCTGCACACACCAGGCCTGAGCTCCAACTTCCATTTTAAATTTGACCATGCAGTGTGATTGCAGCTAATGGCTTTCACCACTGAAGTGCTGTAAGATCGTCTGTAGTCCCGCATCTTTGACCATCAACACCACGGGCCTACAAAGCCCACCAGCTCCACTCATCTCCCCGCTGCCCTGAAACGCTGACAGTAAATTCCATCAGCGAGAGAAAAGGTGCAGCCAGTTTGATGCACTTAGAAACCATGTAATGAAAAATAGGCTACCGCGTATTAGGATCAGTCAGGCATTACCGCATTGCATCGGGTTCTCTGGAGCAGAATGGTGTGTGTGTGTGCGTGTGTGTGTGTGTGCAGCTTGCAGAAACATGCATGATATCTCGGAGGAAATTGCTTACCTTTTTTAATTACAGTCTGGTCGGGAATGTGAACTCCTTGATCGTCAACAGGCTGTGACACAAATGCAGAAAAAGAAAAAAAAGAGAAAGAGAAAATGGTCAATTTTAGCACAAAGGCACAAAAATAGCAGCCCTCAGTCTGTGTGAGTGAATGCAGCTCGGGATGCTGTGCACGAACAAAGCCTGACACAATTAGCCACAATCAGCCAACGCGGAGGCTCTCGAGGCCCATACCTGTTATTGTTGTCCATGGGTGATTTTTTTCCCTTTCCAGCGGGTTACACCAGATCACAAACTCAGACTTAAATAACGAAGCTGCGTCGCCCCATAATCCTGACCTAATTTCGCCCTCAGATTGGCTCTACTCGCAAGGAAACTTCTAATCTAGATTGGATAGTAATTACGGCAGCGCAGCCTATTAAAGGCCTATGAACTAATTAGAGGATTATTGGTGTTTGTTTCTGATTAAAAACTGGGAGGAATACTCCAAATAAGAATGAGGGTTATTGACAATTTTAGCGCTCATTTATCATGCATGTTTAGTGGATAATCGTGGCTGTTACCCAAAGCAAATCCAAACTCAGCTGTGCTGTTAGTGTGCGCGCAGTGCGGCGCGTTACAGCGACGAGCTCCGCGTTGCCCCTCACACTGAGGAATCAACCCAAGTCAGAGCACACTGAGAAAAGCTGCTGGACATCAAGGAGCTTCCTTCTTTTTTATTTTTCTCCATTTCATTTAATTCGGTTGAAGTCTCGGACAAAAACACACATTTGCTTTGTCAAATTTAAAGTATATTTTATAAACGGAATTAAAGGCGTATAATTGTGCTGTTTTATCTAAAATATTCTGAGAACATTTTCTTCATGTTATTTTTACGGGCAGTAATAAAAATAAAAAGCTTTTAATAGACAAACTATTTTATCGCGTGTCATTTGTTTAACTGTAGCAAAAATAAAAACACTCACACTAATACTTTAATAATATTAAAACGATAAGTTTAGCAATTATGACACGCAAAGTGTTTGAGCAGGTGTTAATAATCATTCTGTTAAAATAAAAAAACATCACCTTTACCTTTATTAGGGTTGATGATTATAAATTATCGTAATTTTGAACAACAATGCCTACAATTAATAATGACAGAAATATTAGCCTTTAAAGCCCCCTTTTCTAATATTATTATTATTTTAACACAGCAAGTCCACGAAACGAGAGGCGCAGGTAAATGCGGCTCACCTGAACGTCTTCTAAAGAGTGAGGTATTCCATGGATAGGGATAGAGTCCGACAGTCCCGTGTCGATGCCGTGGCCGGACGGTAGAAGCACTTCCCTGCGGTACTCCCGGCACAGCTGGTGGGGCAGGCTGCGGTGCTGGTGCAGCAGGCCGCTCTCCTGACCCTGCCTCTGGCCCGGCCAGCCCGGGTGCTGCGGCTGCGGCTGGGCGTGCAGGGAGTTCAGGGAGTACGGGTCGTTGACGTGCGAGTAAGGGTCCTGAGACTGCGGGTAGATGGGCTGGTAGGGCGGGGGGAAGTACGGGGGCTGGAAGTCCGAGTTCGGTGTGTGGGAGAGCGGAGGGGCGCTCGTGTAGGGACTCTGGCCCACGCCGCCCAGCTGAGGTAGCCTGGCTGTCCCGTTGCTGGTGCCGTCGTGACGGTCCTGGCGGGGAAGGACAGAAAGAAACGTTTTAGCCTCAGTACATTTTAAACGTGGACAACCTGAAACTAACGCGTCTTTGTTTTAACCGCAGGATGTTGAAACGGGGCCTGAGTGGATGACAGGAATTAGATCAAGTGCGGAATCTTTAGTAAATTAAAATCATTTGTAGGCTACTGATTCATTTTAAACAACAAAGACAACAATTCAACACACCAAGTGCTCGTCCGCAAAGTTTTAGAAAAAAAATAATGTGATTATAATTTGCCTGAAGTAAATAATAAAATTAAACATCGAAATTCCGGACGTGGAAAATGTCCTGAAAATAAACAACAGAACCACGCATTATTTCAGCACTTTTTCAGTTTTTCAGCATGCAACACTCACACAACACATTATTCAACCCAGGAAAGAAAAGATATTACAGCCTGACAAAATGTGATGCGCAAACAAACTGGAAGAATCTGACACGCTGAGGCTCCAGCAACTTACCATCGCGGAAAAACTGTGCACTAACATCTAAAAGGATTTGAGGTGCGACTCAAGAAAAGAATAATCAGTTAAGAAAAAAAACCACTTCGGGTGCTGGAGGGGCGAGCACAGGGAATCAACCAGCAAAACAAAACAAAACAAACAAAAAGGAAAAAAAAAAGATGTGAGCCCTCCGAAAAGACTCCTGCACGATCACGATGGCCCCGACGATCAGATATGTGCCACAGCAGCAGGACGATAATCCATCAGAAATAAACGGTTAGATCCCCGCTGCCCTTCATTTGGGTCTAAAAACGCAGATGTTCGACGGTGCTGGCGGATTTGGGTCGAAAAGTTTCTCTTGGTGTGAGCCCTCTTTTCTCCCTGCTCTCCTGGCTTCTATCACAGTGCTGCTGTCCCCTCGCTTGAGCTCATATTAGCAAAAGAGCCGCTTCTTCGTCTTCCTCTTGGACTCCTAATAGAACGCATTCATGACTATTAATATTACAGGAATACTTAATAATAAGGAAAGAATGGTCGGAAATCGGGCGTGAAGCGGAGGACGCAACTCAAGGCAGGAGTCTGCGCTTAAATGACGTCCATTGAAAGGAGGAATCAGTATATCTAATCAGAGATGGGGAGAGAGAGGGAGGGAGGGAGAGAGAGAGAGAGAGAGAGAGAGAGAGACGGAGTGAGAGACTGTGGAGGGAGTGGAGAGAGAGAGAGACAAAAAGACGGACATTCACTCCCGTCTGACGAATCAGAGAGAGAGGGAGGAGGGCGGGGGGGCATTTTAAAAGGGTCCCAGGGCCGGAGCGCAAAAGTGAAAGAAAGACATAGGAATGGAGGGAGGTGGACCTCAAACAGGGGAAGCAGAGGAAGACGAAGCCATGGAAGGAAACAATGTGCACCTCTGATTTGGGTGAAAATCCAGCAGACGACGCTACACCGAGCGGCTCGTTTCTACCACTCGTCCCTTTGTTTTCCACCTCAGACTCCGACAGCGAGCTGTCCTCCATGGGTCTCCTGTCCCTCCTCTGTCTCCGCCGAATTAATCCACCGGTTCTTCCTCGATTCCAAACCCAGAGTCACACCGGCTAACTTTTAACTTTGACCCGGAAAGACGGAGGAAAGAAAAATAAATTCCCAAAGTCTATGATAGGGCCGCTCGGATCCGGCGCTCTGACCAACTTTTACGCGCGGCTAAAAGAGCTCCACTCCCCTTCCTGCTTAAATTAAAAACAAAACAAAAAACAAGACGAAACAACGGGCTGTGGCCGGATTTCGATTGAGGGTTTTATTAATTTTTTGTGCCACCAGCGGGAAAACATTTGCCCGTAGATGAAAACAATGAGCACAACATGAACACGGAGGCGCCCAGCTTTTGTGTTCCTGTTCGCGGCCGTCCCTGTCTTCTCAGGACGCGGGCGAAAAACACGTCCGACTGGCTTCTCCACTCCTGAACAAGTCCCTGATATTATTGCCAAACTTTGTCTTAGCCCATAACAACAACCACTCAGTGTATGCACTGCACACACACACATGCACACAAGCGCAATTTCAGCGGCTCAAACTGCAGAAGAATTAAAACTGAAGGATAAATGTCCTTTAAGCAGTGGCTAAAGCAGGCTCATCTGCCTATTTAGTTAAATATTTATTTTTAATTAAATTAATGCTAAGTGTATATTATTATTACAGTGTTTCCACAAGTCATTTAATATTTGAACATAAATTTTAAGACGAGTTGAACGACAAAAATAAATTACTCATTCATCCATCTGACATTTTAATATATTTTAACAAATACATATTTAAATGCAGCTGTTATTACCATAATGACAATTGATAGCGATAATAATAATACAGATAATAAAGTAAAATAATTATTGCAACTATTGTCATAATTATAATTATTATCTTTTCTTTTTGCTCTCCACAAATACTTTAAAAAGGAAGCAGTGAAATTAATGAGAGACACGCATCTGCTCATGCTGCACTGGAATTAAATGTGTTCACTAACAATTGTCAAAAGGAGACATATTTGGATCAAAACAATACACCAAATCCCTAAAATAAATAATCCAAGAAGATGTCCTCAAAAATTAAATTAAATGAGAGAAATTAAACAGGAGCCCCTTACCTCGCAGTCTTCATATTTAATGTTATCAGTTAATTTCCAAAGCATTTTCATGGGTTGCTGAGGTGGATATTGAGTGTGGGTATCGCCTGAGCCTTGTTTTCACTCAGTGAATTGTGCTCCCCGCTCAGAAAAACTACTTTTATTGAAGCTGTGGGCTGCTGTCTGTCTTGCGCTCTGAGGTCTCCCTCTAATGGTGGAAGTGAAGGGCTGGAGCAGCTCTGTAATAACACTGGCACAGGGCCTCATTAGCATATCAACAGCCGTTTGATTCCCCCCATCTGCTCACACACAACACCAATGGACAGCGCACAGGTAAAAACTAAAGCAGCAAGACGCTACACATGCTTAATATTTCTGCTCTTCAGCGAGGTGTGTGTGTGTGTGTGTTTTGGGGGGGTATAGTCATGCATGGGGACCTGCATGCACCTGGGACGGTTTCTAGTATGTATATATCTCTTTTTTTAATGTCTTTCCGATGCTGGAGAAAACCTCAGCAGACTCCAGGATTGTTATTTTACTCGTTAAGTTTAAGGTAGAAAAGGAGCAGATGTTTTTGCTGTGAAATAACTTTTTCTCTCGACAAATTAACCCTGTGCTGACACGAGCCGAGTGTCTTAGTGATTGCTTTTGCAGGACTTGATGAGAAAACAGCAGGCCCATGCAAATACAAGCCTGTCACACATACTTTGTTGCCACTTTTGATTTTTTTAAAACTCCCAAACTGTTATTTTAATCCCATTGGGAGTGGAGACCTTGAGAGGCCATTCTTTAAATGTTATGTTAAAAAGATGCCTACCTGTAAGGGCGCAGGGGTTTTGGACGGGGGAATGTAAATAATTAACACAACAACATGGCCTTGTTTCATGTGAATGAGCGGCTGGGGGAGCCCGGCTCTGCCCTGTCGCCGGCCGAGCCTTCACCTCAGCAGGTCGTGGGTCAGCAGACAGGTCGCCAGATCTTTAAGGCGTTGGCCCCTCTCGCTTTAAACCCCGGATTACCATTTTTGGTGGAGTGCCTTGTTATTAATGAGAAAAGGGGCGATGAAACTGTCTGACAATGACAGCTATGCATGCCGGTGTCTTTCTGGAGATGTGGCCTGCTTGTCCGCGCTGGCAGCGAGAGAAACTCAAGTGTTCGTTTCAGCAAAGATCGTCTATGAAATCCTCCGCACCTTACAAAACAGGGCCCGGTTTCTGAGTGAAGCCCAGACCATCTGGAGAGCGAGACTGTCCAGAAAGTCTATTATGGGGTATTTGTAACTCCTAGGTTTAAAACCGAATTTGGAAAAGATCTGAGTATATTCGACATACATGTAGGAAAAGTTAAATTCCACGTCAAAGACGCCTGGCGGTATTTGTCAGGATGTTATATCGCCTCGTGTCTAATTTATGATGAAACGTTTCAGACACAACATACGGCACCATGCGATCGATGTCCTCAGGTTTTCATATCAAAACAACAAGGAGCACAGTTTGACGCGTAAGGATACAGAGACTTTCTCCTCTTTGTGTGATCTGCTGACGGATTAAAGCCTCTTGATTATACAGGAGTTATTGTTCCACCTCCAGTTTTTACCAAACATCCTAAGGTGTCTGTGCAGCCTCATCCCCACAACAAGTCGACACTTTTGACAGTTTTCAAAGATTTTTACGGCCGTTTCTTTGTCTTAAAGTCAGCAGCACGTACCTGCCATTCCTCCATTTTGCCCATAATTGACATTCTTTGTCTTCTGCCGCCTTTGGTGGTTTTCCTTTTGGTCGATCCGGTTCCGTGTCTATCTCATTGAGCCTTCGGTCCCAAAGTAAACCTTTTACTTTTTACCTGGACCGGATCGCCTCACCTGGCCATAAAAACGGTGCGGGGCCACCTGGTGACGCATGCGCACTGCTGCGGGTGTGGACCAGAAAGGAGGCACTACCTGGGAAAAAGTGAAACAGGCTGTGCGCGCTGGAAGGCCCGAGCTGTCATACTTCGGTGTCTAAACTACCTTTCTTAAAAAGCAATAATGATAACAAAAAATCCTCATGTTATACAACCTCAGCTGGCATTAATGAAAGAATAAAAAATCCAACTTTAATTAAATTTGCAGGATCGTGTTCTTGCAAGCTTTTACTAAAAAAATAAATCAATTCACCATATCGTGTGGAGTTTCTGTGCATGCGCCGAATTTACATCAAGAATGAATTTTAGTAAAAACTGACAAAAGTGTTTTGTGCACATTAAAACCACCCAACCAGTGATGTGGCTTTACTCCCACTTTAAATCCTGACTTTCAAGAAATAGTTAAGAAAAAATGACTTGGAGAAAATACTAAAACAGTCAGAAAATTAAAGTGCATAAAAGAAAAAAAGAAAAAGTTAATAATATGTTTGTCATAAAAAAACATATCTGTTAGTCCTGTGGGTCAGTTAACCTTTTCATCTTTTCCTCCACTGCTTTGTCTGAGAAAACATGAATTTTCACTGCTAATGAAACTGTGTCAAGTTAAAAACTTGAAGGTTAACCGCCAACATCATTACTTTACTTCTACACACAAAAGCTACTCTGCTATTGTGAGGCTCATTATTTATTTATCCACTGTTTATTTCTAATACATACTTATGTAGACCCCTCCGGCCAAGAGTGAATGAGCTCCTCTGCCCGACACACACACACACACACACACACACACACACACGGCAGAGCAACACGTGCACTCACATAGGTGATAATGGTCACAGCTTTAGCTAAAAAGCCAATTCTCTCCTCTTTCAAGTTTCTTAACATACACACCCACCCACCCACACACACACACACACACACACTCTTACAGGCTACAAACGGGACGCACAGGTTTGTGGTGCAGACAGCTGGACGGTTTTCTCACACATCAAACACCTCACATTAAACATATTTAATGCATGCACTGAGAATATTTGGCAACTACGGAAAAGTCCTCTTCATTTTGCATTTCCCCAATAAATCATTTATAAGTGTGTGTTTGTGTGTGTGTGTGTGCGCGCGCGCATGTGTGTGTGTGTGTTTTAAATGGGATAATTCCACATAGAATCTATAGATTTTTTTCGGGTGTTAATATTTAAAACAATCCTTCATGTTTCACTTCAAAGGGGCGCACATTTTAACTGCACACACACACACACAATACCTGCAGCTATGCAGACCACTGGACAAAAGAGCGGGAGCTGGAGAGGAGAGGAGGGGGGATCACAAATATTGTTTGGGGCTCTGCTGCACTTAGGGAGGAGTACGTTTTAAAGCAGAGCTGTCTGAGCGTGGGTTACTCTCAGACAAGAGCGGGGTCCCTTTTGAATATCCAGCCTGTTTGTCTAGGGCTTGGTTTCAACCACTTCCACCACAGCAGCGGGCCTCCGGCAACGTTCAGCTTCCTAAAACTGCGATCTGGGCTTAATAGGCGTCGGCAACGGCTGCACCTCAGGCGCTTTGTGCAGCCATTCAAACAATTATACCAAATAATAATAATAATAATAATTTTTCTTATATTTGATCTGTTGTATTATTTTGGATTGCTGGTAGTGTTGTGTGTTTATGCGTGTGTGTGCATTTGTGCTACTGCTTACTGCGTGTCTTATTCAAAAATTGAAAACTGCTGAGACACAAACAGACCTTCGTGCGTAATTTACGCGCCCTTGTCCTTGCCAGAAATGTTGTGAAACACTTTCCTCGTTGTTTTGTAATATTGATCGGTGGGGAGACTAATTCCTTTGGTCCAAAGTTATGGAGAAGTTGAATAACCATCTTCTGCCTGGTTTTATTCGCAACAAAGATTTTTTTGGCTCGCACACTCGCACCAGCTGGACGCGCCTGTCTGCAGAAGACGGTAACTGTCCCGGCACTCAGGGTGCAGAAGCTCCATGTGGCTCCGTGATATTTATGACGTTGGTGTCTGTTGACTGAGAGGGTTTCAGGCCCTCTGCATGAAACTCTGCTCTCCGAGGAAGATAGTTTGTGTTCTAGCGCCACCTTGCTTCAGGAGAAGGACGGGGACGCGCCGCCGGTGGATTTAAAACAATACTGCAGGTAATTGAAACCAAATGAGAATGTGCGCGCAGTGAGCCTTCCAGTAAGTGAAACTGCCAAACTGATGCCAGTCAAGAAGAAGCAGGTGGTCAAAAGGAACATGCGGAACTTGGTGAAATATGAAATGTGGCCACGAGGCAAAATTCAGCCAAACGTCAGCTTTGTTTATCACCTGACCATAACTTAAACAGACGCCGTTTTAAGCCCTCGTTTAGACCTTAATCCAGCCGTCCTCCATGAACTTTAACCGCACTTCCAAGACCAAACCTGCCCACCTTTGTTGTAATCACCCAACAGGACTCCAATACAGGTGATGTGTGTGTGTGTGTGTGTGTTTGGTCCTGCTTCTGCTTTTCTGAATGTAACGCAAAATATATTTAGAATACTATTGATATTTTTTTAATCAAGTCCGGTTAAGGCTTCGGGGTCGTTGGGGTATGCTTTAACCACAGCCTAATCTAATCCTGTGGCGCCATCTCGTGGTCGTAAAAATAAAAAAATGATGCTGGAGGCCCTCATTAAATTGGAGCCTGCTGTTACGTGGTGAATATTAACAGATTAGGATGACGACGACTTTTTGTTAACAGGTTTCATTCTCCCTACTGCCTGTTCCTGCCTTATAGTCTAGAAATAAAACATTTTTATGAAGATATGAAGACATCAGACAACAAAAGTCGTCATAGAGGACATTACTGAGACCACTTTGGTCTACTGGCTAATGCACATCAGTGTGGAAACAGATGGGGAAGCTTTGCTCAAGGGCTTCTAATCACTCTTATGACGTGGCAGTGACAAGAAAGTGCAATTATCATGCCAAACGTGTTAATTAATCATTAGTACACACAGGATAAATATTGTTTCAAATTGCTCCTGTTGTTTCCTGACACAGAATTATGTAGCATACGTATACATATATTCATTTATTTTATAAACATAAGTAATGAGATGTGCCAATTTTTAAAAAATAATATAGATCGTATAATGTATAAATAACTATCTATCTATCTATTTATCTATCTAATCCTGCATCTCTTGAACGCAGCACGTCGCTACCAGCCACTGGGGCCTACATTTCCCATCGGGCACTGTGCTGCGTGTTATGTGCGTCAATAATTTGTGCTCGGTGGGAAACAAGCTGCGTTCCGCTGGTGCTGGCTACAGAGGACAAACGGAGGGAACAAGGTTGTGTGTAAGCATATTTTGCTTTTCACGTATTCACGTTTGACTCTCGTAGACGTTTAAAGCTCGAGTTCTTATCCAAACATTGGCGTTTATTTCTCGGAGCGGTGGCTTCTGTAAGATCTCCCGCCTTTGTGCTGTAACAACACGGATGCTAAGCTCATGCTACAGCTCTGAACATCAGGTAGCCTTATCTAATAATCCAGACACACACACACACACACACACACACACACACCCCTCAGTGAGGCCGCAGTGTTAACGACATTTGGTGAAAAACAGACGAGCCCTTCTGGGTGGCGGCGGGAAGATTTATCGGATGTTAAAATGTTCCTGTGTCTTCTGTTGTCTCACATAGTTTTCTACAACAGCTCTGCGCCGCTGGACTCGGGCACTCCTTTAGATATTATTGCACTAGTAAGTAGCATATGGTTGACAACAGGAGGCTGAATTGAAAACACACACACACACACACACACACGCTGAGTTTGTTCGCTCCCTGACCCTGACAGGTGTCCAGCATGTCTGTGGACTGGGTCGGGTACGGATACGCAGCTCTTGTCGCATCCGGCGGCGTCATCGGTTATGTGAAAGCAGGTGAGTGTGGTGTCAGGTATGAACGAGGTGGGACGTTACGCTTCGTAAAATCAAATGATTTGGAGATGCTAGTGATGTTGCTGAGGCGTTTGCTTGCTTGTTTGTTCACTTTAAAAAACAATCAAACATTACTTTGGCCCATTACTTTTATAAATCTTAAGTAAGTAGAAGTAATATGAAGGACTTGGCCTTGAGGCACTGGTCTCTTCGGTCCTGTGGACGTCAGGTGCAGGTGTTGACCTGCTGTGTGCTCTGTCTTTCAGGCAGCGTCCCCTCCCTTGCTGCTGGACTTCTCTTCGGTGGCCTCGCAGGTTTTGGTGCTTACCAGGTCTCCAATGACCCCAGTAATGTCTGGGTGTCCCTCGGTGGGTTTACTGAGTTGTAAACTGTGTTGGCATGGAGATAATCTGAGCAGCGTTCCCACGCTTTGTTAAACATCAAACTCACTTTTCAAAGACACTGAGAACCAGAAGACAAACAGTTAAAAAAGAAAGAGAGAATTGAATATGTGAGCAAACCCGCCTTTGTCTTTGGTGAGCCGCGAGTCTTTGAGTTTACATTTTTGCAGGCATAGCTTAAGGTTCTTGTAATGTTAACTTTCTCACTTGTATGGCGCAAGCAGCATCGTTTGACTTAAATTAGTCTTGCGTGCAGGAAAACAATGACAAACATGCAGACAAAACCCTGTATTAGGATATCAAAAGAACTTCTATGTATGGAATATATAAATTCAAGCACTTTCAATGACCCATAATCTATTTGAAAAGCTTTCAAGCCCTGGATTTTTTTTTTCCATCTCAATTTTGCAAACTGTCAAGGACTTCAGTGACCCACAGGTAAAGAGTAAAGCGTCTCTGAATAAGAAGAGTAAACGTGTATCTGTGGTGAACTTTTCCTCCCACATGATGTCTTCCAGCTACATCAGGAGCTCTGACTGGCCTCATGGGAAAGAGGTTCTACGCATCCAGGAAGTTCATGCCAGCTGGCCTGATGGCTGGAGCGAGGTATCCTCCTTCATATGACTAATCTGATTCTCCACACATGAACACAGACTCGGATAGCACTTAACGGGATGTGGTTTTTACCCCTATGGAAGCAGATGTACTCGTTTTCTTAGCGCTCACAGGGACTAAGTCTAACTCATGATGAACTTGGTAGTTATTCTAATCATTGGTGCCACACTGAGCAGCTTGAGAAATGCGTCTGTGACGAGATCAAGTCAAGAGCAGGGATGCGCTCTGAAGCAGGACATTGTCCCTTACGGTTTGCTGTCTGTGCTGCTGTGCTGTGTGCTGTGTGCTGTGTGCGTGGCGTCTAACGTTATCATCTCGTTCCAGTCTGCTGATGGTGGGAAAGCTTGGCATGGCATTGCTCCAGAAACCCCACGAGTCCTAACGGAGTGAAGATTTCCATGTGTGCACCATCTCCAGTTTCAGGAGCATCCTGTCAGTGTTTGGCATTTACAGCTAATGTCATTTTGTAAAGGAAAGAAAAAAAAGTATATATTTGTGGATAAAATACAGAATAGAAATGGGTTTTCTTGTCTTTTTTTGAATGAATGCGACATGAACTTTCATGTATTTATTTGTATAAAATGTTTACAAAATGTTCAGTTAATTGCATAATACAAAAGAAGGATGGCTGTCTTACATTTCACAATAAGTTGCTGTAATCCTTTTTATATCCATTACACAGAACTTTGTTTCCAGTGGAGAAAAGCAGAGGGCTTGTAGCACTGCAGGAACTGTTAATAAACATCAGTAGTGAAACATTATTCAACAATAAAAACTAGAGTTTAAAAAAATGCTGCTATACTACATTTAAATCCTACCCAGAATACCCCATCACCAACAGCAGAACTGGCTCTCACTGGATCCTTCATGAATACAATGGGATTGTCCTGCAGACAGTCTCGCTTCAGCGTCATGGCAACAGTCATGGAAACATGCACATTTACAGTTAGATCCCACATGTCTCAGGCTCTCAGAAAACAAAACTGGTGTTAAAAAAAAAAAGTCTCATGAGAAGACTGTGGGATGCGTAGATGTTTTCTGACATCACTACCAGCTACCCTCCATACTGTCATTTCTTTAAGGGATCATGCAGAATTGGCTAAACCTCCTTAGCTGGAGACATGTGCCACTGGGCCACACGGTCCAGCAGCAGCAGATGTTGTACCACCTCTGAGCTACCGATTTCCACCGTATTTGGACGTCCAGTCCACCCGGCCGTGGACGGGCTGCACGGCGGGAGCTCTGGTCAGCAGGTTCCCGGAGGTTTTCCCCAGGGCTGAGTAGCTGCTCTCCTTCATCTGAGTCCTGTCTGCCCTCCTCTTCCAGCCTTCGTAATCTGGAGGAACAGGCCAGTCAGTCATCATCTCCAATGCATGTAAAACAGCCTTTTTGTAAGTAATGCAAGACGTGTTTGCCGCAGCTAAAAATACACTCAAAATATAAGCTCGGCACTTGTTTTTGGTCTCTTTCTTCACAAGCTGACGAAAAAGATCCAAGACTTTTTTTTTCTGTTCCAAGATTCAAAAAGTTTTAAAACAAAAATTTGTTAAACTTCTCATCTGTTGGTGAGTGCTTTTCCAACAGGTGTGGCATATCAAGGTGCTGATGAAACAGCAGGATTCCTGCACAGGTGTGCTAACACGCCTTCTGTGTGCACAGAAAAAGTCTTCCACTTCAACTTGTGGAAAATGGGAGCAAAGAGTTTTGTTTGTTTTGTGAAAGCATCAGAAGTGAAGCTAAAAAGTGGCCTTGGCAACGGGGAAGGAGAACAACACAGAAGGACAACTCTGATCCTCACGCCATGAACGCAACAACTCGGCCATGAACCAAAGGAAACCTTAGTGGTGACTAGTAGAGAATGTCAATACCTTCATTAGTTTCACTCAAGGATGAGTTGGACATGGGCTTGGCCTTTGCAGATTTTCGTTTGTCTTTTTTATTATCAGGAGAAGAAGAGAGATTGACTGAAGGAGTGAGGGAAGAGCAGAAACACAGCGCCAGTGAGTGAGAGTTTGGAAAGAAACGTTTACAAGAACCTGAACAGAGAAAAAGACTGAAGTAGAAGTTAGCGTTAAAGGACACAAAACAGCAGTCACTTTAAATCCGATGGTGAGCCGGACAAACGGGGACGCGGGGAGGTCATCTGATCTAACAGTATCAGGAAGCACTTTGTTAGCTTTCCCCACATGGATTAAAATCTTACTTGTTTGCTGGCCTGCCAGAGGGGCAAGCTGGATTCTCTGTCCCACCGAGCCCACTTCTTTCTTTTGGAATGAAGGCACATAAGCACCAGAGAGGTTGTATTTGGTGCTTACAAAGTTCCCTGAGGAGGAGGAGAAAGACAAAGTAGGTGATTATTTTGTCCTGTATTTTATTGTTGCACCATCCAGGCCCCCAACCAGCACGGGCTCCTAGTCTTAAACAAACACGCCTGACACACGTTTTCACACATGGCCTTACTGATACTAATTATTTGTGTGAACGTGTGTGTGTGTGTGTGTGTGTGTGAGGTAGCTACTGCAGGACCCAAACGGTGACTAAGTTCAAGTGACTGAAGTTATCCAGCTTGTCCAGTGACACCACTGGTCTGCAGCGGCGTGATGGTTATCAGTGTAATTAGTGAAAAGCCTCATTGTTCCTTTGTGAAAATGTTGTGATTGTAGTGCAATTTACCATCTATTTAGCAACTGGGGTTCTTAGTTGTCTTGTCAAACTGTGTCTGCACCCTTGACTCCTGCAGGGCCTTTAGCAGCTGGTTAACATTCTTTCACATGTTAAGTCATCGGCTGAATACCTGAAGCCGCCACACTAACTACAGCCACAGCGTTTATACACAGAAGGACGTTAGCATGACAAGTAAGTTAAGGCAAGGGAGTCGGAGATATCTAAACGCACATCACTGCAACACAATAGTTCATGTCAAGTCATCTCAGTTAAGTACCTTTGGAGAGATCAATTTTCTCCAGTATTCTCTCCTTCACAACAGTTTTCTCTGGTGGGCTGTCCACACATTTAGAGACGTTCTCTTCTAGGTGCATGTGCAACCGGAGAGGAGGAAGAAGGAGGAAATTAGAAAAGAATGAGAAAAGTTCAAATTAACGAAACAAAAAGATTTTAATAGAAAATAATGTTTGTGGGTAAGTAAGATGTGTGTGTGTGCGTGTGTGTGTGCGCGCTGGGAGGTGGGACAAAAGAGCAGGGGGTACAGTTTAAGGAGCACTTGATCTTACACCGACCGTCTTAATCTCATGAATAAGCAATGGAGAGGGAGAGACAAGGCAGAAGAAAGAGACAGAAGAAGAGAGGAGAAGAGGGAGCACAGCAGGGACTCGTATTGTGTGTCTGTCTACATGACAAATGATTTATGGAGGCCTCCCATCTCTGCAGACGCTTTGGCTCACTCCTCACAAGGCTTTGGTCAATGGCCCCGTAACTACTGATCAGGAGACATTAGCTGAGACGTGTGTGTTGAGGAGGACAGGTGTGTCACCGAGAGGACAGGTCACATTATGTAACCGCGGGTGACACTGACAGGCAGCGGGTTCCACAGCAGGGCAAAATGATGGCGTTAAATGAGTTATGCTGCAGTGTTTACCTCTGAGTAAGCAGGTTTAATGTGTGTTTTTATTGCCAATCATAATGTGCAGTTCTTAATTAGAAAGTTAGAAATTTTTTTGTCTTTGGACACTGCAAGTTTGCATATTTTATGTGAGGTTCACAGTGTACGACCACAGAGATAAATGTTTTATTTCAGACATTTCTGTTCAGGTGAGGGATAAACATTAAAAAACAAGCAACTATAGACTGAATAATTAGGAAACAAAAACTGCACACTAAATGCAAGAGGATACTTGCATTAAAAAGTCTTGATTTTTGTTTTCTTTTTGTGACAAATGAAAAATTTTTGAAGCTCCTCGTATATTTGCACCTTTTAAAGATATAATATGTAACATTTCTGCATTAAATTGTCCAAAACTCTTGTTGCGGTTGAGAGACCCCTGGTGGCAGAAGCTAAAAACACAAGCACTTAATCAGGGAAAATGAGTCACCGTGTTCATGAATATCCTGGTACACAAGGGATTCAGAGTTTTTTAAGCTCTTGATAGAAGGTTCAGTTGTTTTGTTGGATATGATGTCCTTAACAGACCTGAATCCCATCCCCTGCACACTCCATCAAACCTCTTAACACGGCCTCATGAGACATCAGGCCTTACCTGCGTTGGCTCTGGTGACAGATAATCCTCCTCCAATGGGAGCGAGCGGCTTATTTACGGTGTTCGAGGAGTTCTCCCACAGGTCGCGCAGCGTCATGCCACGCAGCTCCTTATCTCCAGAAGAAGTCTGATTCTTCTGGATTAGCCCTTAAAGCAACAGCAGCCATGTGATGAAAAATCAAGAGTCCAGCTGCTAACACGCCATGTTGCACTTTAATGAAACTGGCTGGTGAATGCAGTGATGTGTTATTGTTTATGCCAGACCTGGGCAAACTGTTCCACAAAGGGCCGGTGTGGCTGCAGGTTTTCTTTCCAACCAAGCAGCAGCACACCAGACTTGACTCATTTAATCAACTGATCTCAGTCTTCAGACAGTTGATTGGTCAAACTGTGTGCTCTTGGTTGGTTGGAGCAAAAACCCGCAGCCACAGGCTAAGGTACAAATCACCACAGGAAATTTCAAAATGGCGACAAGGCCTTCTTCACACCAAAAGAGGACATGTCAGAGAAACTAATTAGAGAAATTAATTAAATTACTGTCATTTGCATTAGTGGACCACCTGATGTGAGTTTCTGAGTTTTTCTCTTTTTTTGAGATAATAACTGTCATTCAGGACAGCACAAACAAATTTGCTCCATAGGCAAAGGTAATTAGGTCTCCCAACAGTCATCTTATCAATAATTTCTCTGTGAGTTCATCAGGGGGAAATGATACAAAACCATAAAGAGGATGGAATAACTGTTTGCATAACACTCTTGGTGACTTCTTTCCAGCAAGAAAGATGACTCGACTGTCACAGTCTCACCTGGCAAATATCGTGATTGGCTCAGGTAGTGCTGCCGTGCCGCAGATCCTGGGAGACCGGAGTCCATTTGGCCAATCTTAACATTGCTGGGTAACTTAGTAACTGTGCTGAAGGAATACAGAGGTTTCTGCTCCTTGGGCCTGAAATCAGAAGCAAGACACTTAAAGATCCGAGCCCAAAATGCACCTGATTTTCAGACCAAATCAGCTAAATTTAACATCCTGCAGTGGAGTGAAAACCCAGCTGTGTTCAGACACTTCAGCACTTACTGTGGCCGCTGCTCCTTAGAGCTCCTCTCCTCCTCTGGGTTCCCCAGGCTGGGTTTCTTGGAGTTGGAAGCGGCCGTGTCTGACGGGTCAGATTCCTCCCAGCTGTCTGACATCTTGACCACCGCCTGTCCCCAGCGACGGCGGCCACTCTTCAGTGCCCCCACCCCGCCGCCACCTCCAGCGTTATTCTCAGTGCCCAGTGATGCTGCTTTCTGCAGAGAGAGACAACAGGCATCCAGACCAACTGTTAAGCTAAGTTTGGTCAAATCTGTCTTACTAACTTCAATCTTCTATTTCAAACTTCAATTTGAGGAGGAGTCTAATAAGCAGTCACGGGCCAGAAGAACTCCTTCCTATATTATTGTTCTGGCAAATCCAAAGAAATTGTATTTAACTGCATAATCTTACCCGTTTTCATTCCTTTATTTTATACAACATGAAATATAATAAATAAGAATGTTATTAGCATCAAGACACGCACCACATGGCTGAGGCCTCCTGGTTTACTCTCAGTTTGGGGAACGGGAATCTGCTGAAGAGGCTGCTGCTGCTGCTGCTGCTGTTGCTGTTGGTGCTGCTGCTGGTTTTTGGTGGAGGATGTGGAGGCTTTGGACTCGGAGGAAGACTGCTGGGGGTCAGTCTTTATCTCTGAGGCCTGCTTCTGGGCCTGCTGCCGGGCCTGAACCTTCTTGACCTCCTGGCTGTGAGGACGCGGCCCTAAGATCTGTCCAACCTGGAAGTACGGGTAACGCAGGGCCTAGACAGGGAGAGGAAAGGAATCCAGACTGTTATTGTGTTAGTTCTGAATACTCTGCAAGCACCTTTTAAAACCAGATAGTTATGCATTTTTGTGGAGTATGTTTAAAATGAAAACAAACTGCTTTCTTGAAATGGCCTAAAATGAGGTGTGTATCCTACACCTGGGAGCTGTGTAAGCGGAGAATGGAAAAGCTTTGTCACTCCCGATGGAAAGGTGGTTTCTACTCTGGGCCCGCAGGGTAATTTTACTGTCTCAATGGAGTGTAAATTATGTCTAACTATGTGATGACCACATGTTAAACATAACAAAGGACGCAGAGGGAATGAAGTACGGCTGAGGCGCTACTGAAAACGACTGGGATAGGATGCCAATGTAAACTTGGCATTGAAGTGTTCTGCTGTCATGGAAATTGCTTCTCTATGTCTAAATATGTCCTTAGATTCCAGGTTGTACTCTGACCTCCAGAGTCCCACAAGTTAAAAACAGACATAGCAATTAAAGACTTGACTTCTTGCCGTATAACTTCAGACTCGTCCTTGAGTCTCAGCCTTGCCTACCTGTACAGCAGTGGGTCTTTTCTTGGGGTCCCACTGCAGCAGGTCTCTCATCAGTGTGATAGCCTCATTGCTGGCATTTGGGATGAGGGTCTTCAGGTTGGTTGGCACACACTGGGGGAAGCGAAAGTTCATAGCAGAAGCCAGTTGGTAGCCCTCTGGCCAATCCGTCTGAGGGAAGAGGAAATCAGGTGATTCAATTACACATTCATTAATGAGGTGTTTACAGACTGAGCCACGAGACGTGTCTGTTACTAGAGTTTATATTTAAGATATCTATGGAATTCATTCCACTTTGCTTAAGTTGGTTTTGAGTAAAGTTAAAAACCTGACTAAAGGTCAACCGTTTCCAGCTCTCTCCTTCCAGTTTCTTCTCACCTTTTTGACAGTGCCGAGGACCTGGCAGATCTTAAAGATCTCATCCACCTCACTGTTCCCAGGGAAAAGAGGTCTGAGAGTGTAGAGTTCAGCCATGATGCATCCCACAGCCCACAGGTCAATAGGAGAGCTGTAGGTAGACGACCGGAGCAGGACCTCTGGAGCTCGGTACCTGGACAGAGAACACACTCGGATGAACCAGCCAGCCAACTGTAAGTCTACACACACGGCGAACTTTAGTCTCCTGAAGTCGTGCAGCACGCTGGGGTTGATGCACGAGCTTTCTCTCACCATCTGGTTGATACGTAGTCTGTGTAGGGAGGTTTGGAGCGGATCTCTCTGGCCAGTCCAAAGTCTGCTATTTTGACCAGTTCTGGACCCATGCACAGCAGGTTCTCTGGCTTCATGTCTCGATGAAAGAAACCTGCAGAAAGGCTAACATCAGACTGAGCCACTGTGTATAGGGTTAACGCTAATCTACGTTAACGACGACTCTACTCTGTCAAATTACAATCACACGAAACTATTCTGCATTAGTACAAAGTGCTAAATACAGATGGAAGAAGATAAGGAAAAATTAAGTCACATGTACAGTAACTTGGAGATATTAGAGAAGAGAATGCATCCAAATAAAAATGTGCATTCAGCAGTTACAATATTAACATTCTCACTCTTATTTTGAGTAAGTCATTCATGTTATCTATTGACTTTTTACAGCATCCCACACACAAAACAACAAGTGGAAAGTCACACTATGTTTGAAGAGGTAAAGAATGATAGAGTGAAGCCTCTTACCATGCTTATGTACAAAAACCAGCCCAGAAAGCACTTGGAACATGATGTTCCTAATTTCACTCTCTGAGAACATCTTATTCTCTCTAGCAGCAGAGCAAAGAGGCAGAAAAGGAAGGAAAGCAGCGTGAAAGAGAAAAGAAAGAAAAGCAGTTAGAAGAAAGAGAAATCCTGTCTGCGCTCTGGATGTGTGGAAGCACCTGCAGCTTCTGTGAGGTGAATGTGTTCGCATTTACACATGCTCAAGTTTGGATGATTGGGTGTCTTAGCGTTTTCTAAACTGCGTGCGAGGCATCCACACATCCATTACGTGTAGAAATGCAGGGTTAGATGAGGCCGTTATGAAAGGTTCACAAACTACAAGATTCTGATCAATTAATTGCCAGTTAGACTTTGGTTGCCATATTCCAGATTTCATGTACAGTTTTCATATTACTTGTATAACCCTTCAGTGAATCTTGCAGTATGAAACCACTGTCATGCACTTGCACGGCGTGAGGCCAACACTTCACACCTACCATGTTTGTGAATAAACGACAGGCCTTGTAAAATCTGAAAGCTTATGTTTCGTATCACTGATTCGGGGAACAATTTTTTTCTGCAAACATAAAATTGATAGAATTGTCGTGAGCCTGAAATACAAAGCACATATGAAAATACACATTTAGCCACTGAACTGACTAGCTGGAAAACATTGGGAGAAACCAGGTGTGTGCAAGTGCAGTGCACACACACCTGGGGTTTCCAAATCAACAAAAACATCAGGGCCTCCCCCAGAGAAGATGTTATATAAAAGAGGGAGCCTAATGAAGAGCAAGTGCAAACCTTTGAGAGCACGGAGACAGAAATATAATATATTCCACTGGACTCGCATCACAGCGTTTACTGTCTAAACTGGTTTCAGGTTTCTGGTTCAGAGGGGAAGCTCCTGACGAGATCTGGAAAACTTTGTGTTATCGTAAAGATATCAAACTGGACAAACATTTGCAGTATTCGTCTTCTTACCTGTCCTTCATAAGCTGGTAGAGGTTCTCCTTCATGTACTCAAAGACAAAGTAGAGGTGATCGTTCTCTCTGATTACCTCCTTCAGTTTCACCACATTCGCATGGTTCAGCTTCTTCAGAGACTGGAAGAGGTCAGCACTCGTTAAACGTGAAACAGAGTTGCTCCACAGCGACATTAAAGGAACAGGTCACACAAAAGCAGAGCATGTACACGTTTGAGCTCAGTGACAGTGAGTACATGATGACTAAACATTCATTTTTGGGTGAGGTGGTAGTAATATCACCGTCCTTACCTTCACCTCTCTCAGGTTCATACATTCCTCCCAGGAATAAAACTTCCTCTTCATCCTGAGAAAGAAAGTCAAAACCACACATTTAGTTGTAATCCAGCACAGATATGCATCAGCTAAAGAACAGAAGACATCGCATTTTGAGCCATGCATACCCCAGTGTACAGCAGAGTCCATCTTTAGAAGATTCCTTTGTGTTTCTCCATCAATAATTCAGCTTTTTTTTCTTGTTTTTTGGCCACATTTCTAATTTCAGCTCATTTCACCTCAAGAGCAAAAGCAGCAAAAGCTGTAGATTTTAAAGTGATAAAATGCATATTCTAAACTGTATTCTTTTCTTCGGCT
Organism: Scatophagus argus; assembly: GCF_020382885.2. Taxonomy (NCBI): domain Eukaryota; kingdom Metazoa; phylum Chordata; class Actinopteri; family Scatophagidae; genus Scatophagus; species Scatophagus argus. The sequence continues at coordinate 2,628,898 of NC_058510.1, forward strand.
TGAATCAAGTGTAAAACACGACTTCCCTGAGCTGTCGCACTGAGCTGTCAGTTTTATCGCAGGATGTGTTGCTGTACATTAAAACCACACTGCAGCTGGTTTACGGGACACCTTTATGTAGTTTATCTCCTCTGATCAGCGTTACGTCTCCCTCCACCTGTAAGAGTTACAGAACGTGCAGATATCTTGTTCTCCTCTCTGGACGCCTGCCAGTTTCGGTCGTCTCCCCTCCGCCATGTCAGCAACCCGACACACTCCTTCTACTTTCACTCCCTTTCACCGTCACTGTGTGTATTGTCTTGCATGGTAACCAAATGATCAACTCCAATGGATGCATCTCCCCAGTTTCTCATCTATTATTGAGCCCTGCTGACCAGGCTGCTTGTCTTACAAAGGCGTGTAAGCTAGTTTGTTTGCCCTGGTGATGGCTGGAAAGCAGCAGCCAGTCGCATTTTCACTGCTCAGAAACCACAGCATTAAAATGACATCAGTATCACAAAGAGAAACTGATCGACATCCTCACCTCTTGATAGCCACCAGTTCTCCAGACTCGTTGCTTCGCCCCATCAGCACGCTGCCGTAGGTGCCATCACCCAGCTGCCTCAGGGTGGTGTAGCGATTCATCCTCTCTCAGGACGGTTTCATCAGCTTGTTAACTTTCCTTATTCTTAAAACAAGCTGTGGAGACACGGCGCTGATTCATTGATCAAACGTCTTTCCTGTTTCCTTCTCTCTCTCTCTTCTCCTCCCCTTCTCCAGAAGAGCTCAATTGTTCTTTTCCCAGGAGGAAGGACTTTCAGTTGACCAGCACGTCACCGATTCATGATGTTCAAAACTCATCTTGCACTAACTGATCGGTTTGTTAGAAAGGTTGGAGGCCGGTGATGTAGGTCAGCCAGCAGCTGGCACTGCGCCTCTGCCCTCCGCCCTTCAAGTCACACAAAAGAAATACACATCAACAGTCAACTACAAACATAAGAAAGCGCACAACAGGTGGAGACTTCACCCAAACCTGAAGATCAGGGTTTCTATGAGATCTGAGGACAAAGAAAAGGAGGACTGGGTGTGCGTCTCACGAGTAGGAGGCTCCAACATGACCACTCGAGGGAGATGACACAGCCGGCCCGAGGCAGATTAGGCCAACAGGGATGTAAATAGGATGTTACATCACCATCATGCTTACCGGCATCCACTACCTGCCCCAAGAACCCGAGAGGATTTAACTGATGCCTCAGCGATCGCACTGTTATGCTGTACACTCAGCCAAAACAGAGCAGCTGGTTTATTTTCTTAAATGCATAGTTGTTGTTGTTGTTGTTTATTTTAGGTTGCGCCGTGCTGCCCTGAATGTTTTCCTTACTTTAATACAACTGTATCATACCCACAAGTACTCTGAAATCACCTTCATGTCTAATACCTTGAACACAATAAGGTAAACTTAGTAGCCTCCCTGAAACCTTTTAAGCCTCTTTCATCCTCTCGCATGGAGGATTAATGTTGGGTTGTCTGGTGCACGTTCAGGTTCTCAAACAGAAGAGCCAGAGAAAGTCTGGGCCAATAAAAAATCAAAAATCTGCATCACGACATCCCAGTAATTCAATATAAATCCACAGACTACAGCTTGTAGGACATGATGCTGTGTGTATGCCGTGATTCCAGCATGCGTACTGTCACAGCATGTTGGGTAGAACCTGTCGCCTGTCCTGCTGTCCTGTTGTATTTCGCATGAGGGAATACTGCTGCAGGTAAACAAAATGAGATTAGTGTTTATTTCGTTGAATGGGGCCTGGACTCCAGCCCAAAGAGAATGTCCAAAGTAGATTTCGCTCATTGACTCCTGATATTCATTTAATGAATGAATCATCAGTGCAATTACAATTATGTTTAAACATTCGTCATCCACGGTTGTACGCACACTTAGTAATTTATCTTTTTTCCCCACTGCAGAGCAGAGAGGTGATTTCCCCGAAACAAAACCCTGCTTGATGCCCAAGTCTCGCTGAAACAATAAGCAACAGGACAAGTTGAGACTCAGCACTCAGCTTTCACATAAGGCAATCTGTTGTGAGGGGATTTAAAGGGAATTAAGATGCATCCAGGCCACATGACACCAGGAAGCTACTCAAGGTCAATCATACTGAAAACACAAGTGGATACTAACCTGACAGTGGGGAGAAAAACAGAATAATCTAAATTAAATCATGATGTCTACATGTAAGCTTATAATTAGTTTTGTTTCAACAAAATGACATTTTCTCAACAACACAGCAGGATATCCATAAAACAAAAGCAGCACCAAACAGTCTAATTTCATCTTTAACAGTTTTGATCAGCTGGTTGAAATAACAAAAAAGTTAAGAAATAGAGAAACATTTGTTGTTGACATGCCAGCTTTGACAGCTCCTAAACCAGCATCGTACGGGTCGATTTCTTCTTCGTTTCTCCCCATTTCTGTCTTATTTCCCTCACGGTGTTAAACTTACTTCCTCCAGGCGCAACTCCTTTCCTCGACTCCAGTCCCGGCCTGCGGGCTGCACGACGGTTCTTCGGCTAAAAACTCGCGCAGTAACGAAACTTCGCTCCGACCAGGCGTGTGTGTGTGTGTGACTGATTCCCATGGAAACGCACACACACACACAAACGCGCCAGGTGACAAGTGGCGCAATGCTTTCTGGGAATACGGAAGTGTGAAACATTTAATTAGGCAAATTTGAAGCTGGGTTAAGTTTACACAAATATTCCATGAAGTCATATAATAAAATATTTTTCAAAATCGTCCATCAAAACATTCAAACTGCAGAAAGTGAGAATCATAAGTCATAAGGGACATTTTATTTAAATAAACCCAAATTTTTAGACAAACGTAAATAATTTGTTCCGAAAACATAGCTGTTGAAATGATGATGATGTCTGCTAAGAGAGGCACGTGTCGTTAGTTCTCTAAAAAAAGGGACAGAGTGTGAGCTCTTGACTTCACCACGTCTCTGAACACCGTGGCAGTTCGAGTGGTGCACCACTAGATGGAGCTGTAGGACTCTCATGTCCACCAAACACATAAAGCCGCAAACAAATCTCAGGTAGTTTAAAACTGCTAATCGACCTTTGAAATATCAGTGTGTGTAGAGACAGTTAACGAGACCAAGCTTTGCCTGTGTGACGTTTCTAACAGGCCCAGTAAACATGATGAAAATCACGGATACAACAGATCAATCAACAAATTACACACAAGACAACATTCCCATCTGTCGCCTTTCCCTCTGTGCGCGTATGTGTGTGTTTTCTTGTGTCCATGGGGTGGTCTTCACACACACACACACGCGCGCGCGCGCGCGAAGCAGGTAAGCCAAGAAGCAGAGGAAGGTGGACAAGCGGAATTTCGCTCTAAGAGGATTATCGCTGTGGTTAGTCGCCCGCCGGCGTGTCGATGGACGCCCGACTCGCCGGTTGGAACGCAGCTCACCGCGACGTCAGGCAGCACTGACCTGCGGGAAACCGGGCGAGGAAACGGGTCACACTCGGGAGTGGCGGGACTCTGTTTGAACCGGCGGTATTTGTAGGTAAACAGCGACATTATGCCGGGAGCGCACGGGAATCCGTCAGCTGGACCGCGTCTGCACCGGAATCAGGTGTCCTGAGGGGGTTTGTTGTCGTCAGGCCGTTCCAGACATGAAGACCCGACCTGCGGGCATCGGCAAAGTCAATGCCGACTGGATGGGTTCGCTCCCTTCCAAGCTCAGTGCCATGCCTCTCAAACACCTCGCCGTGCCAGGTGAGGCTGCCGTGCGTAAAGATGTTCGCTCTTACGTCCTTCACACCTGGACTCATTGAAAACGCACGAGTCTAAGAGGAATGTGGTAGTAATGGTGTCATAAATTGTTTATGCCTTTTGCTTATATATGCTGTTTTCTGTTTGTTATTTCCACTCATCATCATCATCATCATCATCTCTCCCAGGGTCTCACGATTCTTTCACCTTCTGGGTGGACGTGCATGCTCCTGTGGGTCCCGATCAGAAGCCGTATGTGAAGTACCTGGCCACTATGTTCAGCGTCTTAGCCAAGAAGGTCATGGTGAAGTGGTCCATGACCCAGGTACTGAGTTCAGCTCACAGATGACACGTAAAAAGACATATTAGGGCTGTGCAGCATTAGAGATGTGCTGCGTTTTGGAGCCGGTGGTGATGTGATATGTATTCATATGTGTCTGTATTCATAGAATCTGACATTTCAAGAGCAGCTGGATGCAGGAATCCGCTACTTTGATCTCAGGGTCTCCTCTAAACCAGGCGAGCCAGGAAACGAGATCTACTTCATCCACGGTCTGTTTGGCCACAAGGTGAGCAGTGAGTATTTCATTTCTTATACTGTCATGTTTTTATTTGTCTGTCACAGCCTGTTGAAGTGCTTCAGTGTTGAATGTTTTCCAGTTGTTCTAAATCCAATGTCTCCATTCCTGAAATGGTCAGAATTCTTTGTGAATGTTGCTTCAAATACTTCAGCTTGTGCAGATGTTTTTCTCCTTTATTTGTTTCCCCACATGTCAGCATGAGTCGTGATTTTGTTCTGTTAGTGTTGTGTTCTGGTTTCCAGTAGTGGGATGGAGGTGGACGTAACCAGAGCTCACAGGCTGAGAGATTTGTTGTAAACGTCCCTCCTCTGACATGTGCCTGTCCCCTATATGACACGGTGTTTTGCTGCAGACAGTCTGTCATGAGATGAAAATATCACATTCAACCCTGTGATGTTTTGTATTCCAACCCTTAATGAGCACATGAACATTAGACCTTTAAGGGTGAAGCAGCCAGTGACCTCTAACCTTTCACTCTGCTCTCTCCCAAAGGTGAGGGATGGTTTGTTAGAGATTAACTCCTTCTTAAGCAGACACAGGAAGGAGGTGAGAAACACAAAGGAGTGCTTTCTGAATTATTTTCTTTTACTAAACACGTAAGCATGACCGCCCGTAACAGATCAGGTCTACTAACTGGTTGATTGTGACATGTGATCCAGGTGGTGTTTCTAGACTTTAACCACTACTACGCGATGGACGCAGAGCATCATGTGTACCTCATCAACATGCTCCAGGAAGTGTTCGGCAGCAGGCTCTGTCACAACTGTGCAGTGGAGGCCATCACTCTGGACTACCTCTGGGACAAGAGACAGCAGGTGAGATCAGAATGCATCCACCAAAATGGACGCACAACATCAGATTACAACATCCAGCCATCTCAGACCACTGGAAGCCGTTTTCATCGGTTTAGATCAGAATTCTCAAGTCTTTGCAGGAGATAGTTTGAACACACATGCACACACAAGTAAAAGTAATATGCAGGTGTGTGCTAAGTGGACGGCCAGCTTTAGCCCTGCGGTCAGGTAATCCCTGCTGCCTGTGACTCTCCTGGACAGGAATTAGCAGTGAGCGTCATCCCATTAACACTCGTTTGGCCATCCAACCCGCATTCCTTCTTTCACACCGTTTAGCTTTTATCCCCACTTACATTTTTCTTTGTCTATTTTGACTTTCCTTCATTGCTGCTCTTTGATATGTCTTATCATTCCTTTATTTCCTCATCTCACGCTGTCCTCATTTTTCTGTTTCCTCATTCTCGTCTCCTTTTATAAATACACACACGTGCTGCGTGCGGACATGAGAAGCTCCATGTGCACAAGCACCTTAATGTTATGTCTGCGTGGTTGCCAGTGCACGTCTGTGTCTCGTTTGAATACTATCAGTTGAATTCTTGTTTCTATGACCCTAATCTGTGAGTGGCTTAGTTGGCAAAGGAGCCGCAGAGGGAGAGAGCAGAGTGCACCCAAAGCCATTCAGGTCTGTCATTCAGGTGCTGCTTTTTTCTGATTCTCAGAGTGGCTGTTTACAGAAATCTGATTGCACATTAAATAAATTCATTTAAATACTCAATGAGGTTTCTTATTGAATAAGTACAGTACTTCAGTTAATGCACTCCATCACTGGTTACATTTTTACACTGAGATTTTCATTTTTATTGCAAATGTAGATCAAATATCAGTGCATCTCTGCTTGATTACAACAATCGGTATCACTCCTTAAAAAACATGTCAATCAATCCATGAAATGCCATCATAAAAAGCTTCTGAGGATGGGAGTGACCTGTGAGTGCTGACTTTTCGTGTAATAATGCAGTGATGACAACTGTGTACTCCTGAGTCAGAGCGTCCACACGTTATCCCAACTCAAGCTGGTCTCCAGTTCACTTTTCTTTTCTCCTCAGGTGATTGTGTTCTACCATCACCCATCAGCTCAGGGCATCTCGGTCATGTGGCCTGGCAACGCGATTCCTGCTCCCTGGGCCAACACCACCGAGCCCAACAAGCTCATACAGGTCAGAAACATTCAGACGCTGGCTGTGATGACAGCGAGCCAGCATGAAGTCAGCCATGCAAACTTCTTCCCTCTCATTCAGGGAAATCAGTGCAGATATCTGTGGTTCACTGTCTCTCGAAGAACAACAGGAGTTCAGCATTTCTCTCTCAGAGTTTTGATCATTTGTTTAGTAGTTAATTTGACCTTTCAGTTCACTATGTTTCAGTCTCTGCAGTGAAAACAAATCTATATTTCCTGTTTTGTAACTGTGCTGTGTTCTGTGCTCTCTGTGCATCCTCCAGCTTTTACCCTGTTCCTCTCCATCTTCCTTCTCCTGAGATATTTAATTACACAAGCTTTGTCTCACTCTAAGGTGATTTAGATTAGATTGTTGTGTTTAAACCGTCTCACATTCTCCTGTCTAGTTCCTGGAAACTACGCTGAAGGAACGTGCCAAGCAGGGCTCCTTCCACGTGTCCCAGGCCATCCTCACGCCCAGGGTTAACACTGTGGCCAAGGGCCTGGTCTGGGGGCTACGCAGCTACCTGGTGGAAAGGTCAGTGACTGTGTCGAGGTGTTTTCAGGATCCTGTGACTGAAGAGGGTGTGGTGGCATGTGGACGTACAGTACATGCGACCTGCTTTGAAACATGTTGAGGGTTTAGTAATCCAGCCCAAGTATATGTGCTCACACACCTTTGAACCTTGTTGTCAGCAGAGGGCAGTGCAGTAAATACTGCACATCTGTGCAGCACAGAGGCCTGCCAGCTTTTGACATGTCAGTGAAAAGGGAAAAGCCTCGTTTTCATACCAAAAGTGGTTATCATTCTTATTATTAAAATGGAAATAAGCTATTTTAATTAAACATTTTAATGAAAAGTGATTCTTACAGTGTTCCTTTTGTATGTTTCACATCTGTCATATTTCTGTAACAGGTATCATCAGGAGGTGTTGAAACTTTACATTTCTTTACACTTCAGATTTCAATCTTTGTGATATCTCTGTGGTTTTGTGTTTTGGCTTAAAAGATCTGGTTTTCCTGGCACAAAGATGGCTGAAAAATGTCCCGACCACCCTTTAAAACTGTTAAAGCATCAGCTTGAAGTGGTCCCAACCGGAGGTGTTGCACTTACAAATGCTGAAATTTCTCTCAAGCAGTGGTCTCTTGCTTGGCAGCCATTTCTGCCAAATACATTATGATACATATTGTACATATGTTGAATGTCCTCTATAAGGATGTGTTGTAGCAGCAAAATCAGTGTGGATGAGTTTGTTGTGCTTTAACTACAACAGGTTGACTACCTATAGAAAGGCAAAATGGGTGTAAGAATGCATGTTTGTGCCTGGCTGCTCTCTTACTCTGTCATTTCATTTCACTAAGGATTAGCTTTAATCCTCTTTATCCATTTCCAAACCATAGGGGATCAAACAGAAACACATTTCATCTCTCAGATAAGAGATTTTATTTCCTAAGCAAGGTCTAAATTATTTGGAGAAACTTTAACAGCCATCTAACATGCTGAGCCTAAGATTGAAGTTGAAATGACGGCGGAAATCCTGACTTAGAGTACATACCCTCCGATGCTGGGCCATAAAACTCCTGAGCGGACGCTCTGGCGAGACAGGAGGTGGCCTAATTTTGCACTTCCTCGGAAGTGGGATTGTTTATCACCGCTGGTTAAACATTCTGACTTCCTGGTTTTGTTCTGCTGGCAGCTCAAGCATAGTGGAGAATTTCAGGCTGTTAGAAGTGATACAGCCATGGAGTCATGGCATATGTGTGTGTGTTTGTGCCTGTGTGTGTGTCCATGCCAAGAACCAAAAACAGAAAGAGTTTGAATCCAAAGCAATGATTTTCAGACAATAGTGGCAGGGTAGTCTCTCACTGACAGACACGTCACTCCCTCTAACTTTTTTCCCATCGGGTCTGTTTTCTTCCACATTGCAGCACATCAGCATACTGTTTCTCAACAGCCTCTCATGAAATGTTGTAGACATTTAGCCAAAGAACAGCTGATTAGAGTTTGGCAATGTTTTAGCCATAACTATAAACCTTACAGAGACCTGGCACTAGAGATTTTGAGTGTGGTCAGGGAGTCAGTTTCACGTGAAATTCATGTGTTGGGATGTTCGTTTTGCTTTCTAATCCAAACTCTCTTTTGTTGTGGCTCTAGAAACCTGCCAACCATCATATCCTGGGTGGAGGCTCAGAGGCCCGGGGTAGACGGAGTCAACATCATCACCTCTGACTTTGTGGAGCTCACGGACTTTGCCAACATTGTCATCAAACTCAACAACCTGCTGCTGTCAGAGCAGGGCCACAAGCCAAGATGACACATGTTTGCCCAGCGGGACAAAGTGGTGGCGCAGGTTGGAAGTCGGATTGCAGGGTAGCAGTTCTTACATAACTCACCAGTCCGGGGAATTAGTTTCTAAAAACATACTGTGAAGTTAGTTTCAATAATGATATATAACATAACATTAGTGACTTCTTCTCATCAACTGACAAGGTTTCATTTCTTCATTGAGTACACTTAAGCAGTGAGAAGCACAGGGACCCTGTAGGATGAAACCTTAGAGACACTGAAATGACGTAAAACCTTTAAACCGTGCAGGAACTCATTAACTAACTTTGGAACGTGAACAAAGTCCAAAAGAAGGAATGAAACTGGGGCTCAGGTCACAGACACCACAGCATTTTGTTTTTACCACAGTCATAAGTCATACAACAGTCTCATTTCTGGATTTCTTTCCCTCACATGCCCTTCTGTGGAACAACTGGGAATACATCACATCCTTACTGGCAATGCAGTACAGACTCACAGCTACGTGCCACCTCAACAATGGTCACATGACTCAGGGATTTAATGGTTTAAATACCTTGAATCTTACAAATCAGAGATTTTTTTATAAACCAGAATCACGTATTGCACTTCTTCTTTTGGCTTTTTGAAATACTGCAAGTGTAAGTATGTAGTCACAGCTTGTGTACATTGTAATGAAACATGGTCAGGAGAAATGTATGGTTTACACTCACACATCCAACAGAAAATGCTTGACATGGTGGCTGTAACATTTGTTTACATTGCATTTCAAACCCGTTAATAATTATAAACACTCGGCCTGTGAACTAAAGTTGCACTTTGTGTTTTTCCAGTAATTAAATGACCATAACTGAAAAGTACAGGCTGTAGTATTTTTGTTTCTATGTTAAGCAAAGTTGGGGTGGCACAGTGGTGCAGTGGTTAGCACTGTCGCCTCATAGCAAGAGGGTTCCAGGATTGAATCCCGGTCTGGGCCCTTCTGTGTGGAGTTTGCATGTTCTCCCTGTGCCTGCGTGGATTTTCTCCGGGTCCTCCAGTACTTCCTCCCACAATACCAAAAACATGCACATTAGGTTAATTAGCTACTCTGCAGTGGTGTGATGTGTGTGATAGTTGTCTGTTGGCCCTGCGATTGACTGGTGACCAGTCCAGGGTGAACCCCACCTCTCACCCGTAGTCAGCTGGGACAGACTCCAGCCCCCCCGCGACCCTGACGGATAAGCGGTATAGAAAATGGATGGATGTTAAGCAAAGTTGTGTGTTATGAAGGAGGAGAGTCTGTGTCCCTGCGGACTTTTAGTTGGACCATCTAGTTCAACTAGAGATGCAAACAGTGGCTCCTCATAGGGGCAACTGCAGACACCTATAAATACACACACACACCTTTAAACGTTTACAGTATTTTTGCTCAGTATTTTTTCACTTCCATTGTTTAAGTAGACATGCAGAAATAGAAATGATTTAAAAGTATGTAGGGATAATGCATACATGTAGAAGTACATTTACAGTACAATTTATGACCATGTCTAGCATATGTCAAGGTTCAATAAAACAGGCCGTACTACACGCATGCGGTGGTCGACTGAAATGGCTTGTGTGTATATCTGTGTGTGTATCCGCATCAGTGTGTGTTACTGTGTTTGTGACTGTGCCTTGTGGGCTCAGTGATTACTATGCATGACATAGACAGTCACCCTGCATTCCTGTGGTCAGAGGAGGGAAAGAGAGCAGAAGGAGTGATTTACAAAGCAGGAGCAGAGAGGAAAGGAGGAGGAGAAAGTTCAGCGAGGATCATAGAAAATGGAGAATGCAGAGAAGTGTTATCTGCACAGCTGATCCCCCCCCCCACACACACACACACCTTCATCAGCAGCATCTAGCAGGAATGTAAGAATATTTTTGTTCATATCAGCTCAGCACTTCTTTTTTTTACTCCCTAACTCAGTCGTGTGAAATTGCCCGTTCTATCCAGGCCACATTGTTGACATTGTTGAGTGTGGCCTCCAAACACACACACACACACACACACTTTAAGTACGTTAATTGTGGAGTAATTACACATACCACGGCAGGCAAGTGGGAGAACAGAGAGCAGCAGCACCAACTGACGGAGAGCATTCCTGTGTAGCTTGGATCAGTCCCTCTCTCTCTATCTTTCTCTCTCTCTCTCTCTCTCTCTCTCTCTCGCTCGCTCCACAGTATCCCTGCTGGCTTCCTGGGTTTCAGAGGAGAAGATGACAACTCAAGCGTGCTCTTCCACATGTAAGTAAAGTCATAAAGTCATGCAGCTGTGTTTGTGCCTGTCTGCATGTGTTTGCCAGCTAGGATTCTGTTATTCTGCAAACAAGTGTTGCCCAAAGTGGTGCAAACATCAATACACAGCAATCCCAAACTATTTTTGCTCCCACCACAGTGAAAGCAGATCTGCAGATACACTTGGTTTATCTGACCTTTCCAACCCGTCACATGTGATTTCTCTCCCCCTACATTCACCCCCTCCAGTGGGGACATTTTGCCGCATAAGTCGGAGGCGGACTTCACTTGGCAAGCACAGACTGCAGTTTCCAGTCTTAAAAAACAAAACATGTTTTGATGTTCTGTTGGCAGTGATGTCGTCGCACTTAAGCTTTGGTTGCATGGTGTGTTTGTGTTTAAGATGCATCACCAATTTGGGAAATCAATTCTTGTCAGCTAAAAAGCAGTTAATGACTATTCTGCAAATACACCAGTGAGTAAAACAAGTTCATACCCCGTGTTAAATGATATCAGTGTCGACCAGCAAAACAAGATCCATTACACACAGATTAGAGTTCTCTTACAGACCATGATGACTACAGTACTGAAACAGCTGTGAAAACAAATGAGTCTGTATCTTATGATCATCTACTTCTGAAAGAATAGAGGCCTGAAGAAAAGACTTGACAAAGCATGTAGAGGCCCTGGACCAGACCACTGCAAACAGATCACAATGCACCTCGCTTAAGCCACAAGCAGCATCAGTAACATCCAATTATCTGACATTAAGATGTTATTAAAAACATGTGGGTTGAATAGTTTTAGCCACTAAAGTCCTCAAAGTCCCACATCAATGGGACTCCCCCGACGTTAATTGAGCTGTCAGGCTTCAGAGACTCAGGTACAGTTTCAGTGGCTTTTTTGTACGTTAAAGTGCAGAAACTAAATTAGATTAAAAAGTTACAGCCAGTGGCGTAATGTAACTCAAGTACTTCACTTAAATAAAGGGAAAAATAAGTACTTAAGTAAGGTTTTAAATGCAGGATTTTTTACACTGTACCATTGCTACTTTTACTTAAGTAAGAGATCCGAGTACTTCTTCCACCACTGCTTATGTCTATTAGATGTAAGATGCAGGATTTGTCGGAATGAAGCTGCGTCTCCATAACACAGAGCAGAATCCTTCTCCAAACAGCTCCAGAGTTCCTGCTCAGCCTCCTGGGATCACACGGGACTTGTGGAATTCGGTCGGGAATGCTGTCAAACATTCGGCCGACCCTCTCAAACCCACCGGCAGGGGATGATGTCACTGGGAAAGCTTAACAGCTCGCATGCTAGCAGGCAACCATGAAGGCTTAATAGCTTTGTAGCTCCTGGGAACACTTGACAAGGAAGAAAGTTAAAAGGAACTGCAAGACAATTTTCGGGGAGCCTTATCCTGATAACATTTAGCGGTTCCCTTTTAAAAGGCTTTTGGCTCCAAAGATGCATCTGTGGTGTTCAGTCGAGACCACACAGCATTTTGCCATATGGAACCGAAATTCAGAAATGTCCTTTGCCGATGAGCTCACTCCACTATATGTCTTTAATATGTGACATCTCCTTTTACAGTCCTGCCAAGTTTGAATATTTATCCACACAATAACTGAGAACAGACAGCTGGGTTTGTGATTCACATTCTGAGGTATGCACACTGATCCACCGTTTGTGAATCTGTGAGTTGTAAACCTTTATGGACTCTGTAGATGTTGACGTATCTCAGGTGTCATGGAGAGCTGAGGGGCAGCACAGAAAGTGGAGCAGGGCTGGGAGGCAAGAGTTCACTTCCTGTTTATCCATAAAGACCCTTGCGGTGCATAAGAGATAAGATAATCCTGCTGCCACAGATATGCATGTGTTTGCATGTGTGTATGTGTGTGTGTGTGTGTGTGTGTGTGTGTGTGTGTGTGTGTGTGTGTGTGTACACAAACCCTCCTTGGCCTCAGTCTGAACCAGAGAACCAAACACTATATTCATCATCTCCTGACCATAAGAACACATCACATTATGCACCTCAGCTGTGGTCAGTGGGCACAGCCTAAACAAAATTCTGCATGTCTTGTGTTGTACGATAGCTCTGTGTATCGCCTGTTGTCGTTTTGTGTAACCTCTGTTATGAACTGTGGCAAATGCATGAACCTCTGCCAAATAAAATTACCCAGGACAGAACTGCAGAAGACTGATGCATGACTGTACATGCAGCTGAGATTTTTCAGATGGTGCACATAACTGATGCAAAGAGCAGCCTGCCTCTGCTCACAGGAAGTTCACCACGCACAGGAGTAATTAGTTAGTTTGTGACTTTTTTTTTATTTGCATAAAGCACTACAACATATGTTTTTGTGGTGGCAACTGACATTTTGGAGAAAATATCTATTCTGACCTAAATTCAGGTTGGGTTTGTCTTGCACCTGCAGCCCTGAGGTGCACCATGGGGTATAATTACAGAATTAGTCTGTCGTGTAGCCATATAAAGGCCTTGTGTGATGGGATTAAAATCCGCATCAGTTTTCACTATAAATGTCCTTCCAGGACTTTTCTCTGTTTTTAAAGGCAATTGGAGAAATCATAACTTGTTTTCTGGGGAAATTTGGGGTTTTTTTGTGTGTAATTTGTTTATGACAGAATAAAACCAGAACCAAACTGTGACCGTATTCTCCAATTCACTGTCAAATCCCAATCCTGCTTTCTTTTAGACTTGGTCGTCATGTGCTCCTCATCTCCATAACGAGATGAAGGTGAGATGTGAACTCTCTGGCTCTCGTGTCCTGTGAAGGGAGACCAGTCTGCATTCCCGTTGTAATATCATTAGCTAAACACACTTCCTATCGTGGTTTCTTATCATTGCTGCCAATTAAGTGTGAAAGAATGCTTTCTTTTCTCTTTCTTTTCGTCGCGTCCTCCTCTTCTCTCTGCCAGCCTGAAGGCTTCTCTCTTTGAGCCGGTGGGAACAAGAGGTCAAGTGTAGGTGGTCGTTCACACCTGCACATCAGGCTCTGTGTTTGAGTGAGGGAGGGAGTAAAGGGGGAGAGACAGGGGGAGAGAGAGAGAGAGACTCCCTCCCCCTCCAGAGTCCACCTCCAGCTGCTGCTGCTGCATTCCTCCACACGTCGCAATTGGCTGCAGCCGCCGGCTCTTTACGTTTGTGTACGTTTGGAGGGTGTGTTGGTCCATGTGTGTGTGAGGGTGACAGAGGACTGAAGTCTTTCCTACAGACATTCAGAGGTTGCACAGGGGGGATGTATTCACGGACAAGACAGCGACTGTAATCCCACGGAGAAGTGGCAGAACATTTCCGGGAGTTTTGTCAGGCGACCGAGGTCTGGATTTTGGAGCAGTTTCGTCCTCCTCTGCGCGATGACAGAAGTGGTCAGTCCCGCTTCCGTCAGGGTAAGTGCGTCAAATGTACTCCGGTCCACACGACCCACGACCCTGTTTCTCAGCTCATTGAAACTCTTTCACGGTGTTTCAGGGACTTCTTTGAGGTGTTTGTTTCTGGAATGAGCTGTTTAACGACAAACTAAATCTTATCCCGCTTTAATCCCGGATTTCGTTCTCAGCTGGTGAAGTGCAGGGAGTTTTTTTTATTTCTTTTTGGTCTGCGGATGTAAAATCTCCGGTAAACCCAAGAGAAAAGGAAAGGCAAATAGAAAAATAGAAAGGCAAATGACTGCCGATGATCCAAAGAGGAAATATTTTAATGACATTGTAATATTTTATTAAATTTATGAATCGTTTGCCCTCTAAACTCTGACACTGTAGTGTAAACATTATGGGTACAGCGATCACGACCAGTTACTCCGTCAACCCAACACAGTGGTGGTAAGTGACCAGGTGCATTCACTCAAGTACTGTACTTATGTACAAATTAGAGGTACTTGAGTAACCCACTTCCACTTTAAGCTGTTTTGTAGCTCTGCTCCACTGCAGTTCAGAGGGGGAAAGTCATAAGGCATAATAAATTCTGACCATAATGAGTACTTCTACTTCTGATACTGTTAATATTCACATACTTTCAGCTCAGTTTTTTAGGTTTTGAATGTGGGACTTTTACTTGTAGTGAAGTATTTTCAAGGTGTGTTTTTTGTCTACTTTTACTTAAACCATCTGAACACTTCCTCCACGGCCAAACCATCAACACACCACTGAGTTTTAATGAGTGATGTCGTTTCAGTCGTATGTGGATCAGCTTTTCTGAGTTAACGTCTAAACTGAAGCTTGTGGATGTTTAGAGGGACACAGAATCTAAAGTCATCAGCATCAGACTGGGACTTTGTGTGCTGGCATGTGAGTGAGACCCAGCCTCGGCCTGCATGTGGAGCTGGCCCTGTCGGTTGTGTGGAAACAAGTTCTGCGGTGCATATTATGGCATAGTGTTCAAGTGTAATTAATGGGTTGAATTAATAGGTTGTGGATTTGTCCAGCCGCAGCACTTTACCCAGAGAGCAATGCATCTGTGTCTTTTAGAATACTACCTCACCACAGAGAGTATTACTTTATTACGGCAATAACTGCAATCAGAATGCTAAGTTAACGTTAAAATCATTATTCCTGTCAAGCTGGCTGTGGCCATGATGTGGAAACCAGGAGGACACAGTTGATGTGAGGACACACCGCTGTCATCGGTCAGTTACCAGACTGAAAACATGAAGATGACACATAGCAACCAGACTGCAGCACTTGATAAAACTCTTTTTTCCCCACTGTGCAGAGGGTCATTTTATTTCAGCCTCCCTTCCAGAGTCTGTTCTGTTTATGTGTTTGTTGTGCACGTCAGCTGGAAAAGGTAAAAGAAGAAGATGTTTTGGGCTGCATGGAGGTGTTGTCTGTCCCTCGAGAGTGGAATGCAGCAAGAATACGCAACACACAGAGTTTTGAACAATGTGGACTTGAGGTGGAGGCTTGCATTGCAAGCTCTTTCCTTCATCTCTGGATTCTTCCTTCGTCCCTCCGTCTCCTACTCGCACTCAAAGGGTCTCTCTTATTATCTCAAAGTCCGTCTTTCTGCTTTCCCTTTTTCTCTCCAGCTGTCACAGTTCAGTTCTCTCTGAAAGCAATGTTACCAATATGGGTTATATGTCCCTCTAACAAATCACTGTCCCTCCCCGTCTCTCTGTCATATCCGGCCCCTCAGAAACCTAAACATCAGTTGATCCCCTGCGTATGGCAGTGAAGGTAATCTGGGCTTTTCCAAAGACACACACCCTTTATCGAAATTCAGCTTAGATTTCCTCCTACTTTTAGTCAGCTGCAATAACAATTGACTTTATTTCCTGTAGCCATCTAGCTTTTCGGTAAATGAAAAAAAAAGAGACGAGGAGCGTGAGAGAGCTGGAGAACAATGCTGGTGGATGTTTGTTGTGTTTCTGCAAGGGTTTCAAGGTCAGGTTGTGTTAATCAGCTTTTAGTTTTCGCAAAAAAACACACACGCATGAAAATGTTGGCATCCAGTGTGTGCATGCATAAGACATTTCTCAAGCTAATTAAAGTTCTGTCAAAGACGCTACTGCACACAAAACACAGTGCAGTGAAGAGGAGGGAGGAAGACGACCCCAGAGGGACGCAAGGAGACGGACTCCATATTAAACAGCATCTGTGATACAATGCTGGCTTTGTCAGGTGGGAGGAGGAAAGGCTAATGCTGGAATGCAAGGGGAGGGGATGTTAGAGAGAGAGACAGAGGGATGGAGAAAGAGGGAGACAAAGACAGAGAGGAGAAGAAGAATCAGACAAAAGAGAAGAGAGATATGACAGGTGAGCCAGGTCAAGAGTGTGAAAGAGGAAACCAGGTGGGGAGGGGGGGACGGGGGGGTGTTGCAAATAATATACAGGTAATACTAACACATAGGTGGACAGAGGTGAGAAGGAAGAAGAAGGCGTTGTACCTTTATGTTACTAGACTCAGCTAACAACTCTAAGATACCCACAATATCTTGAATGATCAAATATTTCAAGTGACGGAATTCAGTATGCACAGTTACAGACCAAAATGTTTAATTATTTGATTATTATTTAATCTAAAAACAGCCATATTTCGGATTTAGCCAGAGTTTTGTAGTACAAAAGCAGGCACATGCAACGACTCAACCATTCCAACTAGTGCACTAAAAACATCTGCTCTAAATCAGCGACATTAGCGACAGCTGGATTGTCCTGAGATGTGGTTATGAGAAACAGACAGAAACAATAATGCAGATGGTAACTGAACCAGAGAGAAAGACAAAACAGATGCACAGGAAACACAAAAAGAGAAGAGACTCAACAGAGGGATGAAAGCGGAGGGTGAAGACAACAAAAGGATGAGACGAAACAGCCTGAGAGTGCAGGACGCGTTCTTCTACTTTTATGGGTACTTTCTTCCATCTTCCATCACTCTCTCTTCTCCCGTCACCCGATATTTCTCTGTCCTTCTCTCTGGCTCCGTCTCTGTATCCAGATGCAGGGCAAATTTTGGGGAGACTCAGCTGTTCTGCAGATGGGATCAAAGAGAGGAATCGTCCGTGTGCACTTACTTCCCTCTTCTCGTGTCCTTGTGATTTTAAAAACGCTGTGTTTTAAGATGTTTTAGCTCGTCTTCGGTTATTTAAAATGCTAGTTCAGGTTTAGCACACCAGGTTTCAGAATAAAGTTAGTATCAAAAGTAGGTCAGGGCTGCATGTTTAAGATATTTTCCCACTGGTCAACCTTCCCATAAATGGAAAGAATTACCTTTGGAAACCCTCCCAGTCTTTCACATCATTCCATTCCAGGAGTTAGTTTGTGCTGGAAGTTTACTTTCCCTCAGTTTGCCTCATATGTTACTTCTTGATCACCTGTATGTCCCAGACTACTTTGTCACAGAAAATATCCTGACAAAATAGGGACAGAGAGTTCAGAGTTGTATCTCGTTTTTAATTTTTTCAAGGATCATGTACAATCATCAGTGGTCTATTCTGTGTTTAATGTACTATTCATTTTATCTGTAACAGCTTTTCTATAATAGCATAATCTCAAAAATGAAAAAATAAACCTAACATCGGCATCATTCCGACTGCTTTTGACAATCACGTACTACAACGGATGGTTGGATGGAAATGTTAGTACGGACTGGAGCAATGATGTACCTCAGGTACAGGCACTCAGGGCGGGTAGCTTTCAGTACGTTTATCAAATATTTTAAAAAATATTGAAACAGCTACTTGTTGCCAGTGAGCTGAAAGATTCTAAGAGCTGTAGAGCTGAGTGATAATTCTTTCTGGGTAAATGCAGCAAGTAATTCCTTTCATATTATACAGTCATTTCATCTTAAATCAGTATTAAGATATTGATTAGAGTAGTTTTAAAGGCAAGGAAAATAACAGTAAAGGCCTTCCCAAGTACATCATAAAGCTTCTCTTAACCTGTAAACCTACCAGTAGACGAGAGACTCTGATAGCATCGGCTTTGGTGTTTAGAGATTGTGGAGACCAGTCAGGATACCAAAGATGAAATCTGAAGCCTAGAATAAGGAGGTGGGGGTTGACACACTTCACCGCTCTGCTTAAACTAGAGCACAACAAGACTTGCCTTGACCTGCCCAGACTGGAGCTCACCTGGTGACAGGGGGGCTGAGGGGGAAAGCAAAGGGCAGCAGAGAGACGCTGACGAGGAACGACGAGTAAATGAAAGTGAACTTTGTGTGTATATGTTATGGTGGAAGGAGCTGGGAAAGCACATACAGGAAGGAAGAAGGAGGAGGAAGTATACAAAGAAGAGAATAGTCTTGTCCTTAGAATCAAAATAGTCTCTCTCAACTTTGAAAATTTTCTTTGACCTCCATTGCAGTCCAGCTGATGTTGCCATCATACACCGTGTGTTTGCTTTGTCTACACCAGAGCTGAAAAAAATCAATGGAATGTGGGGCCTTCTATCTTCAAGTGATAACAAAAAGAGCTGATGTGTGACCTTATTTGTGGATGTTTGTCAATGCATAAGGGTTACAAAGGTTGAAGAATAGCAGCTCTGTGTGTGTGCGTGTGTGTTCGTGGTTCTGTTACCTACTGGAGTCATTTTCTGGCACAAACAACTTTGTTGGAATCCCACTGCGGCCAAACTTCATTTCTGAAGTCCTGGTTAGGGTTGGGAGTTTAAGGTGAGAAGTGGATTGGTTCAGGTTAGGGTTAGGGTTTGGGTTTGTGGCTGAAATGTCCTACAAGGAAATCTGTGTAAGAGAGAGTGTGTTTGAAAGCAATAAGGGTGTCAAAGCGGCAAAGGAAGTGAGCTCAGACAGGAAGCTGGCGCTGAATTAGAGGAAGTGGTGTGGAGCTGTCTTTGATTTGCACTTCCTCTGCTGGTGATTGGAGGGAAGAAAGGAAAAGAGAGGAAGGTGAGATTAAGAAAGGAAAAGGAGAAGACAGGAGGAAGAGAAGGAAATGTAGAGACTGAAGATTTGGAAATCCCGTTCGAAGAAAGGAAGGGAAAAGTATTGAAAACAAATAAGATGGTGTGAACTGTGTGCCGAGGATAATGTATATTGTTACAGGATTATTACAGGACAACATGGAGGAAGGGGAGTGTAACAAGGAGGGAGAAGAGGAAGGGAGGGAGGAGATGACAGAAAGTGGAAAGGACATGTGGTTGTGGTGGTTTCCCATATACTGTAATCACCTCTGCTTTGGTGAGAAGCATTTCACTCATCCAGTCTGGGTGTGTGTGCTTGTCTTTGTGTGTTTGAATGTGTGTGTACGCACACAAATAGACTGTTTTCCTGTATGGATTTGTAGGGTGCAGCAGGGGTTGTCCTTGGCACTGGATGCAAGTGTGATTACTCGCACATACACACACACACACACACACACGTATATATCTTTGAGGCATTTTGATTTTGTTTTGATTTTTGCATCTCAATGCTTCCTACTTGCTTATTCCAACCCTCAATATATTTTGACTCGATTTTTGTCAACATGAAGCCCCTACAGGCTGAAATCTTTATTACACCCTGCGATGCGTTTGATGAAACAAGCTATGCATATGATTTTACGATCCTGAGGTTTGTCCTGAAGTGGATGCTTATGAAAAATACTCCGATCAAATTGTTTCATTTTCTTGGGACAATCCGCCTTTTGGATTACATGGATCAGTCCTGACACTGACAGTTTCCCCACTGCGGGACTAATAAAGGTTTATGTTATTTTATCTTATCTTCTTCACCTGTAGCAAGAGAAAGGAAAGCTTATGGACTCTTCTAAATGCGACTGTTGGAAAGGCTCTTATTCTGGGGTGCCTGAATGAATGGGCTTTCATCATCATCTTTGTGTGCAAACTTAAAGTTAGCCCCTCAGTGGCTCTAGATGAGAGGTCAAAATACTGGGAACTCTCATCTGGACATCATGAATGTCTGTACCAATTTCAGGGCAATCTGGAATAGATATCCAGATAGTATCTTGCTCTCAGTGGCGTGGCAGTCATGCAACTGATGGACACAGCTGGCATTTGGCTCACACACACACACACACACGCACACAGTTTGACAGCAGACCATAACAAGTCGTGGGAACTCTGTTTTCATGGAGCATTTCTATCAACTTCTGTGTGTGTGTGTGTGTGTGTGTGTGTATTTTCTTCCTCCCAAGTGGTATTTTCCCCTTGGAACACTTTCACACGAAGAGTTCCTCTTATGTGGTACCAGCGTGGCGTGCAATGGACAGTTTTTCATCTTTGTGTGTGTGTGTGTGTGTAGCTATGTGCATGAAGATACTAGTAAGTGCAGATGTGTATAAATTAGACTGTTGGCTGTATAATGTTTGTGTACATGTGTGGGATATGTGTGTTATTGGATGTATGTACACACTCCCATAGAGAACATAAGCAGTTGTGTTTTTCACTAGTGTGTTTTCTAATGTAAACTTTATTTAATCAATCAAGTCCCATCAACAATTAGATCACATTTTGAAGGGAGACTTGAGTGCATATAAAATAATGTGAAATACTCGAAAACAATAATACACTGAATATAAAAACATTTAAGATCGAACATAAAACGAATAAATATTTATATGTGTAGTTGTTTCTTTCTTTACTGCAGGACTCTGAGATGATGTTCCAGCCTGAGTCAGATCAGATGTCTCCAGGTGAATCCAAGGTGAGAGAACACACACGAGCACGTTATGGTACGGTATTTATATAAAGGTAAAGGAGCAGATAAACACAAAATAAATTATCATTCTGCTGAGTGTGTTAAGAGTCAACTTTTTCTAAAAGAATACTAATTAAAGTACGTGTGAAAATGACCTTTCCGCTTGGACTTGTGGTTGTAGTCTCCGCCTCTGGACCTGATTGACACGGGGAAGGGACTGAAGGTCCAGACAGCCACTCCTCATCTGGTGAGCCTGGGCAGCGGTAGGCTGAGTGTGGCCATCACCGTGCTGCCACTGAAAGAAGGTAACACACTCACACACACGTGCAGCAGAGAAACACATACTCCACGGTTTGGGATTACCAGGCCATACAATAACGATTCGTCTTCCCTCGTGGACCTGCCTCCCATCCACATCCTGCCCTCACTGCTTTGTTTCTTCCCCACTCTGTTTCTCCACTTTTTTTTGCCCTCCCCCTAGACCACCTATCACTTCGTTTCCATGGTAACGGCAGAGGTGGAAATGTGTGATAGGGGAAACTTTAGCTGGGTCGCAGTAAGTCAAGACAAGGAGCCAACACGACTTCCTCCCACAGGACTGAGCATTTATACAAGTTACTACATCCACATCCCTGATTATTTATCTTTAATTGTACAAGAATTTCCCTCCAGGGATTAATAAAGGAATTCTGATTCTGATTCTGATTCTGAATTGTCACTGGGGATGAAAGTTATCCCACTTATTGGTTAGTGCACAGACTAAACCCACCGTTAACAGTGCAAAGAGGACAACACTGCACCCATTCCATTTAAGTGAAATGCACTTTATTCCTGAGAATGTTCATACAAATTATGTCCTGCAAATGCTGGAACAAATTATGCACTGTGTGTATGACCTAATGGTGGTGTAATTATAGTTATTTATAGTCTCTCTACCATCAGATATCCACAGGTGTCTTGCACTCCTTCTCCCTGAGTCACACTCCCCCTTTCTCTCTCTCTCTCTCTCATGCACACACACACGCATTCACATTCATTCACTCATCAGATCAGCAAGCCACAGGCGCCATAGTTTTATTATTATTCCACTTACTTGGCCAAACATGATAGCGGAGAGATGTGAGCAAAGACAGAAAGATCTACAACATGATAAAGTGAGTGATGTGCTTTCAATAGCCTGCAGACAGTAGATAGAACACTAATGCAAACTGACTGACACTGGAGCCAAAGCATTTAAGTTATTGAGCATCTGTCCTTAGTGGGAAAACACTGGTGGCTTTCACATACACATGCAGAGTTAGCATGTCCTGTGTGCATCACAAAGCTCTCATTATGCAGAGAGACAGACACTTTTTGTTTTGATTCCACACGGAGAACAGCACAGTAAAAAACTGCACTGGCTTTTGAGTGAATGGTTTTATTCATCGCAGCCAGTGTGCAAAATTATTAATTGCGGCAAACCATACCTCGACATGAAAGCAGATAAACTGATTGGTTTCTCTTTTCAGGGTAAGTGATGATGATGATAGGTAAGTCTAAGTCCAAAAAGATAAAAGTCTCCATTGTTATGCTTCATGTTTCACACCATTACTTTTCTTTGTGTAACTGCCACCACATTGCCACACACTTTCACAATCTTCCAGCTTGTGCGCCCCTCCATCAGAAATGCCAACAATGTGAACAAGTCATATGAGGAGAACTGAGGACCCATTTGTCTCCAAAATGTGTCTATGGAAGAAGAAAAACCCTGTTAAAATTCAAAACACTGAAGTAGCCCTTTAAAGTGTGGTTCACAGACCACCCGTATGGTTCTAAAGCACTTGTAAAATGGTTTTCTTTTAGTCGTCAGCTGTCCACAGAGACATGCAGAGCTGCACAGTGGCTGACACACTCTGCTGCTGATGATCACGTGTGCATTGCTTGATGTTCCAGGGGTGACCCGCATAGGCCGCGAAGACGCCGCGGTTCCTCAAGACATCACTATCCAGGGGCCTGGGATCGAGGCAGAGCATTGTCTCATCAGCAATGAAGGTTAACGTCAGTTCACTTCCTCCAAAATGAATTCATAATATTGTCAGGCTTGTGTATTTCCTGTACCAGCATTCTCATTAAAGTACTGGCAAGTTTGTCTTACGCTTGCTACCAAGTTTACATCTTGACTTTGTTAAATGTGCGAGGGCCAATGACTCCTCCTTTAATCAACAAGCCTTTTAGTCTTAGATTAATGTATAATCTTAAAATCTTGCTTTTATTGAAAAAAAGCTACTGAGTCTACTGAAAGCAAATCTGTCAGTGAAGTCAGACTGCAACCTTTGAAAACGTTATAACAAGATGGTTTGCTGAATACCATCACAGAAAGCAAAACACTTAAGAGTCTTTAGTCTTGTTTTGAGAGGATTATTGTAATAAAAGCTTCAACTTAATCGGTTACAGTTACCACATTACACTGGCATGATCTTTTATTTGTTTCAAAGAAAATAATGTTTGAAGATAAATATGGGATTGAGTGAACTATTAAGCCAAATATCTTTCAGGACATTGTCAGTGGAACGTATAAATGAAAGAAAATTATCTTTGACGAAGCGGGGAAAAGCTGAGTGGTTGATTACATTCTTGAGGTTGTTTTTGTTCCTGTTGGGAGGCAGCATGTGTAATTACTACACAAAGCATTCAGATCAAAGCCTCTTAGTAAAGATACAAATGATTTTATAGGCATGTTGTGCTTAAAACACGAGGAGTCATCTTTCAGCAGGGGAATAATTGAGTAAATCTTTGCTGTTTTGCTTTGCTGTGAAACTGTAATAGTGAATACTTTGGACTGGAAGCATCCTGATCCTGTGCACTTTCTCATCATTACTGATAACACAGGAGGGGTGGTGACCCTGGACCCCTGTGGTCACCTCTGCAGTCTGGATGGAGTACAGGTCACCGTGCCCACACCACTCACACAGGGTGAGATATGCACACAGCACACACACGCACACACACGCACTCACACATGCTGTAGCTCGGTTTGCCTGCACATCAGGTGTTTCACACACAAGCTTTGATTTATCGCCATCTACTGGTCAGTAAAAGAAATGGAGTGAAAGTTGACTTAATTGCATGGAGTGAGTTCATTTTCAGTATTTCATAACTTATGTGTGTGTGAGCGAGCGGGGTTAGGTTGTGGTTCGGTTAACTTGCATTCCTTTCGGAGTGTGTATCATATATGTGTGTGTGAGTCATATGGGTACAGTTAACACTGTGCTGATGTTTTGCATGGAAACGATGGGGTGTACAGTATGTGTGCCTGTGTGTGTTTTCACATAAATGTCTGTGTGCGTGAGCATTTCCACATGTTTGTGTGTGTGTGTGTGTGTGTGTGTGTTTTGAATGATGTAGTGCTCTTGTGTGCACCTCTGGTTTGGTTTAATTTGTCGTGGTTTGGATCAGCGAGCTACTTGTGAGTCACAGCTTCCAGCAACTGTAGAGGAAACACTACTCATCGAATTCGGTTGTAGTAAACTACAGATAAGTTTCTCTCTCTCTCTCTCACACACACACACACACACAGAGTAGTTTCACAAATTCTACTGTATTTCTTCCCTTATCTTGGTGTCCACTCCTGCCCACGTGTCTGTTTCTCTTCTCTGTCTGCCAAAGTCCTGGTCTGTTTATCTCTAGTCTGTCGTTCTTCTCTCTTCTCCCAAACTCCCGTCTTCAGAGCTCTGGCAGATTCACCAGGGTTTCCTTCTGCAACTGTTTACACTTTTATGTTTCATTTTTCTCCCCTTAATAGCTTAAGCTGGGGGAACTGGACTTCAGTTTAAAAGCCAAGACTTTTCACTCGTCCTTTTTTATACAACATGCATGTCCATCCTTTCTGCGTACGCTTTTCTCCTTTTCATTGTGTCCTGTGTGGCCTGACCATTTTGAGTTAAACATTGACAAACCTGACTTATCTTCCCGCTGTGCCTGGCTGATTCAAATATTGACAATGTTTTGTTGTGATTACACACACGAGGCGAGGACATTGTGAATAAGCAGGGGTGGAGAGAAGGACTGAAAGAGAAAAAGCAATTTAAGAAAGTCAAAAGGGCACAGTTTGGAAAATCATGGAGAGACAGAGAGAGAGAGAGAGAATATCCATTAGCCTCGGCTGAGTTAACCGCAACCACAAACACACACACACACAGAGACACACACACACATACACACTGTGGGGCAGTCTGGAGATGATTAGCTATGTTTAGGAAGTGATCTGTTCTGTATTTGGGAATCCTGAGCTTGACCTGGAATCACGTTGGTGTCACTCCTAACTCACCAGAACAGCTGGAGGTGCCATGTTGAGTAGTAATACAATCAACAGCATAATAACATCCATCTCCGCACGTCCGCTCACATTTGAATGGAATCAGGGTGCATCCACCCTGGTCTGAAGCAGATGCAAATCTTGCTGCTGAACACAGCATTCCCTCTCTCTATCTCTAGTAGCAGCTGTGGGTTCATCTTGTCTAGAAAATGTTTGCAGATGACAAAGACTTGGAGAGAGACTCCTAACTTAGGCTGGGGGTTCAAAATATCGGAGATTTTTGTCTCGTTTGCTTTGCAGTGTTATCTTTCCTGTCCAAATTCTTCCACTTTGTCTTTAGCCAGTCAGCATAACCTTTATCTAATTTTTACCCTTTCTTTATCGTTGTTTGTCTCAGAAGTCAATCTGTTTCAGATAAGATAGGCCTTTATTAGTCTCTTAGTGGGGAATTTCTCAAATTTACTCCTTAATTATTTAGGCTGTCATTTAAGTGGGATAAAACCACCGGTTTTAGAACGTATATTAGTCAGTCTTTACAGTACACCTGGTTTGGGTTTAAACTGGTCCAAGGTATGTAAGAGACGAGAAAGAAAGTAGGTAGGTAGACAAAGAAACGCCGAGGGGGCGTCTACCAAATACCTCACCGTCTAATGGCCTTTGAACCTACCAACTCCAGAGAGGGGTAATGGCGTTATAAGCGGTTAATCCACAAATGTTTTTTTAAATTTCGTACGCTTGTAGTTTTCGCATAATATTACCATTGAAAGCTATAAACCTACAATAGCGATATCGTGTTTACTGTAAGCATTTAAAATCGTTTGCTCTCGTAAATCTCGATTCTCTTGCCCCTGTTTTTACCGAAGGATGGTACAGTCCAGGACTCAGACTTGTGGATGGTAAATCAAGCAACTTTTCTTCCACACAGTCAAGACGCCAAGAGGAGGAGGAGGCAGGCATCAACGCAGGGACCCGGCCGGAGTGTAACGTTAGATAGAGCAGGAGGTTTTTAGCTTTCCGAGAAGTTCTTGTCATGATAATTAGTCAAACGTTTAAAGGCAGAAAATAGTTTTTTCTTGTCGCGATAAGAACTCACTGAATGGGACTCAGAAGGTTTGTAACGGACCTTTGTTAGCTAGCTCTTTTTAAAAAAGTAGCTTTACGTTTGTTGGGACACCTTTAGCTTTGCTTAAATGCGCTGTATTTGAGCTGCTTTCTAATACCTGCTATTTTTTTCTTGAATGAATTAGTATTTAACATCTCGCATCTGTTGTGTCTCTGGAGATAATCTTGCATGCTATCTGTCTGTATGTTAGTATTTTGAAAAGCTCTCAGGCTTCACTTCTCTCACTGACACCGATGCCAGTGATGGCCGATTCATCTTCAATCCGGTGGTCTTTGGCTGCCTCCTTTTGTGTTTCATCAACACTTTTCCTCACAGACGGGGCAAAGTTCGCCATCAGCCGATGTGTTTGTTTATTTGACTTTCAAATGAGCAGAGTAGGCTGCTTTTACCAGCCAGTCGTAAACAACATTTGTTCCTCAGTTGATGTTATTGATTTTGCTTAAAAAGAATAAAGCCCTTCTGATTGGCTGCAACGGAAATCACCATAAATACAAGCCTAAATACCATCTGTCACAGATCAATGGAAATAATGATGCATTGGGATGAAATCACTAAACTGATGTTTATTTTTGAACATTTGGCCATTTGGCTTTTAACAAAGGCTAAAAGACTGTAAAGCACAGCTTCACGTGCCTTATTGTTTCAGCAGGAGTGCAGGTGTGAATCAGTGCTGAATCAGTGCAGTCCAACCCCCGATTCGCTTAGCCAAATGTTGGAAGTGTTCCATCACAAGCTGTTTGTTTTAGCATATTGTCTGCACCTGTAGAAGTAGGTAACTTTGGTGTGCATGCCTCGGGCTCATAGATTAGCTGGCAAGTTCACAGACAAGGTGTGAGTGCATGGAACAGAAAGGAGCCCATGGCTATGAGGACAGGCGCGGTGGTCAGGATACCTGACACCTGAAAACAAAACCTGCTTCATTGTCCTGCATGTTATTGTGTCCACAGGTCTTTGTTTGCCTGCCTCCAGCACATTTGGGCTTTTTTAAAAAATGTAAAAGACAAACAATCTTGCAGTAAAAGCCAGATAACTGTGTATATCTTTCTCTCTTTTTTTCTGATTGATAATAGCCAATACCCAAGCCTGTAATCTTCAGAGGTGAGCTGGGGGTTGATGCTTTGTAGATGAGATTTGAGATAGAGCAGAGAAACGATACCTGCTGACCCTCTGGTGAGGAGCCAGATTTTGTGTGTGTGTGTGTGTGTGTGAGAGAGAGAGAGAGAGAGAGAGAGAGAGAGAGAGAGAGAGAGAGAGAGAGAAAGTAAGTGAGAGTGAATGACTGAACTAATCTGCACCATCTCCCTTGAGAAAGTCCAGTCTGTTTTTTTATGATGTTACTGCTGGACCGTTTTGTCCCAGAGAGGGTTATTTTGTGGTTTTGAGGCCAATTAACACTCCCACTGGGATCTGTGTGTGTGTGTGTGTATGCATCTTTTCACGATTGAGTAAATTCAACTTTAGTTAGGTGCCATGCAGATTTTATGGATCACAGCAACAATTTAAAAGCAAGCAGTTTTTCAAATGTTGTAGACATTTTGATAAGATAAATGGTGGGTCTGACTAGGTAGCAGGTGAGTGAATTTCACTGACATGGGATCCTTGTAATTGGTTTATTTTTCATTCTAACTAAATGGTCTCAATATGGCAATTCCTGCACTTATGTTAACTAAACATAGAAACAGTTTTGAGTTTCCCCTTCCATAACACTGTGGTAAGAGTGTAGTTTGGGTTCACTCAGATCTACATGGGAACAGAAATTGGCTCCAGACGTGATATAGCTCCTACATCTGTGTCCTCAAAGACTCTGAGGTCTGACTTTGTAGATCGCAAACTTTAAATTATGCTATAAATGTATATACAGACTGATTTCCAGTTCTGTTGTTGTTGGAGATGGTCTGCGCGTGTGTGTAAGTGTGTCTTGTGGGCGCAAGCCTCGACATAGGAGGCAAAGTCAATTTAAAGAAGTAAACATGTGAAAGAGATTTAACAAATAAGTTTGTGTGCAGAGGGGAGTGGGCTTGTGTTTGTGTGCTGGTTATTTAGAGCAGAAGACTTACATTAACGTTAAGCTATTTTGATTGGATGTGGCAGATGCAGGAGGAAAAGGTTGACTGCAACCGTAACAACTGAGGGAGAGGAATATGAATTATCAGCTTTTATCTCTCACAAGTATTTGCTATTTCACTTTTAATCATTTAGTCTATAAAATGTCACGGTTTCCCAGCTGTTATCAGACTGCTGCTCAGCCAAAAGCCCAAAGTTCATCTTCTATCAAAAACAAGAAAGTAAAGCAGAAAATCCTAACATTTAAGAAGCTGGAACCAGCAAATGTTTGAAATCAACTGAAACAATTTGATGGTCAATATAGCTGGCAATCGGTTGTTTTTTTTATTTTCTTTTTTTGACCTACAAGTCAGTTAATCAACTGATGGTGGCAGCTTCCTAACAGACGGTTAAAACACCGAATTTCTCTGTCTTTGCTTCTTTTTCTCTGTCAACACACACACAAATTCTGCAAGTATTTGTTGATGGTGAAGATAGGAAGGAGGAGAGGATTAGCTGGTAGTTATTTGTTAGCTAAGAAGCCCTGAGAGGAAATGAAGAAGAGGGGAGGGGTGGGTGAACAAATCAGGGCGACACACTTTACCCTGCTCTTTAAAGGTGGCACATGGTGAGGCTCTTGAGGGTAGAAAATGAGATTTTTACAAGTGTGTGTGTTTGCTGTTGTGCTAAATACTGAGAGTTACTGTGAGTCATTAAGCAGACACTGTTACAGGACATGTTACCACATACACACAGAATACACTCACTGTTTTGAACACACAGAAAACAGATGTGAGTAACACACGTTACTCACTTCTGGCAGTGAGGAGCACATATTATTACATCTTTCTCATACTAACCTTCATGGTGACCTGTGTGTGTGTGTATTTTTCTCTCCTTTTACCCAGAAGACACCCACCTTTTGATCTCTCTGTCATGATGCCACTGCTTCGCAGTTTGAGCCCAAACCTGCAAGATTGTGTTTACACGAGTGTGTGTTTGAGAAGTTCAGAATCCAGCTGTGTAGACTAAACACTTCTTATACCAGTGTTTTCATGTGTGGTGTTAGCTCCACCTCACGACTGCACTCTGGTCTCCCCCTGTGTTGAGAAATTACAGCTTTGAAGGCTAAATAGCTCTCTCAGCACTCAAAGGCAGTGTCTAGACAGATATGACCCCTTTTAGATAAGTCATAATCTCCAATTTGGCTATTAGGATGACTTTTCAGAGGAGATGTTTGTGAGACTGGGAAAGGGGGAAAGAGAGATGAGAATGAGAAAAGGGGGAATAAAGAAAAACAGTTTTGACATTTTTCCATTCGGTCTTTTTCCATTCGCTCTCTCGCTATCCCCCTCTTGCCTCAGCGGCTCCGTCTGAATTCAGGTCCAAGGAATCTGATGTAACTGTAATGGAGCTATTAAGGAGGTGCTTTTTTAGCCTTTTACACACACGCTAACACTGTGGGGGTTTACTGTAATGCTTGTGTGAACCTTCTACCCTCAGGGATGAAGGAACGGAGGGAGCAAAAGAATCAGAGGAGAATGTGCACATCAGAAGACAAATGAGAGAAGTCTTGTTTTTCCAGTCAGTTGGTCTTCTTGTGATTTTCTGTCCTCTGTCCACTCCTCAAAGTGTGCATCAGTGTGTTCATTTCTTTTCCTGCATCAGATGTCCTGTGTGTGTGTGTGTGTGTCAGCAGCACTGCTGTCTCTCTCCCTTCCCTTCTGAGATATTTGGACAGCTGTGGCTGACTGTGTGTATTAACAGAGGTTGTGACCCTGACATCTTGTTTAATACATGGCCTTCTCAGCCTAATTGATGGCCAGAGCAAACACTGTGGTCTGGAGCGGTCCGGCTGTGCACGAGCTTGTGCAAGTGTGTGTCTAGCTGTGAATAAATATCCCAGGCTCGTATCAATTTGCAGATTTGTGTCACCATGGCGTAGGTTTATCGCAGTATGTATTAGTTGTATTTTTGCTAATAAATTCTGCGTCTGTGTTTCTTCTCTCCAGGTTATTCCCTGTGTCTGGGTAAGTCCTATTTCTTCCGGTTCAACCATCCTGAGGAGGCCAGCAGAATGAAGAGCATGCTTCCACAAAAGAGCCCTGTGTCTGCTTTAGCCTACAACACAGGTACACAAACAGGAGGGGTGATAAACCCCTTCCCTGACCCCTGAACTGCACTTGATCCCTGTCCTTTTTTTCCCTTTGTTCCTCCTCTCTGCTTTTGTTCTGCCACAGCACCATCTCCTCCTCTGCCTCCCCCATTCCCTCCCTCCCTCTTCTGTGTGCTTTTCACCTATTCTCCAGCTGTAGTTTTTCATCAGCTTTTTCCTGATGAAAAATATTTGCTCCTATCTGCTGTCAGGGATCATGACCCAGACAGGTGTGTGAGATTTTGGTGGGGGCAGGTATTCCTTTCAGGGCTCTCATATGTCTCTCCTAAACATAAGCTTTCACTGTCGCACATATGCTAAAATTTAAATTCGAAGCATATTGGTGTCTTTTTATAATCTGGTGCCTCTTATTACAGCTGGTCTTTTTCATGATTGATCATGTGTGTGTAATCTTTACTCTTTAAACTCCTAGGTGTAAGGAATGCTTTCCTCTCTCCTCCAGCTTCACTGATGTCTTCATAAAAATGACTTCCATCTCTCTCTCACACATGCACACTTAGCAAAACTCTCCATAGCAGGCAGCCAAAATCTTGACCGTTATCGTCCTCATTGCCAAGACTCACACTCTTGATGTGTACACCTATAGTGAAGACTCCCACTTGAAGTAAAACAAGCCGGGCATACAAAGGAAAAGTCAGAGCTGATGCACGCCAGGCCTCGGGTATAAATCTGCCCATGTATGGACACAAACACCCTGCATGTGTGTGTCTGTCTCTCTCTCTCTCTCCCTCTCCCTCTCTGTGTTTCTGGATCTTATGATGTCTTTAATTTTCTGCCCCATTTCTCTCCACCATGTAAGGTTCGATATTTTTTCGCACAGGCTTATATTCAGCTGTGACGTGTGCTGTGAAGTTTCTCTCACAGTGCAACAAAGCAGTAGTAGCTGAGTATTCTCACTTGTGCTGAAGTTCTTTAACACATATGTGCACTCTCAGCATATGGAGCATACACATTTTGCGTGTTCCTCTCAGACGGGCTCATGGTTGGAAAGCTTTTGAGCATGTGTGTGGGCGTGTGTGACAGTTAAACACTGGGTGGTCTACGCTTGAACATTGTAACAGCTTCTTTTCCACATAAAGCCACAGATGGATAAAAGAAAACAAGGCATGTTTCTCACATGTTGCTTTCTCCTGCCTAAGTGTTTTTACCTGTGTTTTTGATGACAGGATACTCTTTAGAGTGGTTTATTTTTGAAATTCTGCAGAAACTGGAGCTAGTGTTTTTATGCAAAAAACTCTTGAGTAGACTTCAGCACTATTGTACCAAGCAAAAAATAGTTCTTGGCTCATTTGTTATGGTAAGATTTTGCAGGAAGGAAGTAAAAACTGACTCAGCTGAGGTTTGGAAAGAAGACCCCCTCGCTGCTGAAACTGCTTTAAATCAGAGGCTTTAGGAAGGGCGGGGGGGGGGCCTCTTGAGGGTATTCAAGAATATTATGTGGTCTTTTTCATTTCCCAAAATCCTACTCTGTGGAGCTGAGCTCAAGTTAGGGTTAAATTGTCTTGGATCTAATGGATGGTTTTGTGTGAGGGTGTATTTGCATGCAGTGTGTGTGTGTGAGTGAGTGTGAGAGTTGAAGCCTATTCTGGGTGATTTGCTGCCAGTTGTGGATTGTTTGGCTTGGGTTTGTCCTGCCAAGGACCCCGGTTATGAATAGCTGCAGCTTCAGGTACATACACAACCTCCCTCTCTCTCATTCTCTCTTCTACCACCAGTTATTTCTTTTTGCCCCTCCCTTTTTGCCTTCTCTCCCTCTTTCTAGTATTTTTTTCTCAGCTTTCTACAAGCTAAACAGAAAGCTTCTACTACTTCTATATTATTTATCCCTGTCCCATTGTTGTCCTCTCTTTACCCACATTTATCTTAAAATTCTGTTTTCCTTGTTGTAACATCTCCCTGTTTCTCATGAATTTTCACTTGTGTTTTGTATCTATACTTCCCTGTGTTTTCCACTTAATGTCTTTTCCATTTTTGTTCTCCCACCTCCAGACTACCTGAAGTTCAGCAGTGACTATAGCCACTCGGTGGTAGGCGGCACCAGCAATGCGAGGGGCATGCGATCGGCCTCTGAGCTGCGGGACTTGATGGACACCCTGCAGCGCAAGAAGATTGCCCTGGAGAACAGCCTGAGAGCCAACGGGAATGCCAACCCCTCCTACTTCAGCGTGACACAAGTCAGCCATTATTTAGCTCCTCTTCGGGATTTATGATACTGCTTTCTACATCATGCCCTAACAGGGTTTTCTAACAGTCTTCTGGTTGGCCTGAATGTGTGTCCTGGGCTGTGTGTGAGTGTGGGTCCTGAACATGGCTAACCAGGCTTTACTCATTATTCTGGGCTACTACAGTATTCAAGATTTGCTCTTTAATCTAGTTTCTCTGACAAAACGTAACAAGAAGCCTCACCATTCTGCATATCTCTCCATCTACCTCTGTCATATTTTATGTGCATTAGATGTTATTTGATAAGATGCCATTTTTTTTCTACTTGTAATATATATTTTTTTTTATTGTCAGTCTCCCCCGACCACACCTATCACAAGCCCTGCCACATCCTCATCAGCCTATCAGGAACAGGCAAGGCGTTTCTATGGCTCAGATCGTCCTCCCGTGTCTTTGAAATCTGCTCCTGCTGTTTCCTCTGGACGACGATCCGATCCTTCCTCTTCTCTGGCCTCTCGCGCCTCCTTCGGTCGCAACCAGGACGGCCTCGGTGTAAGCGATAGCCGACGGCTGCACAACTCAGGCTCCTCTACTTTACTGTCGACGTGGAATGGCGGAGGCTCCTCCGTTTCTGTTGATGGTAGCAGTAGCTTCCTCCTCTCTCTTCCTCCCTCCTCTAACTCATCCCGCTCTCCATCAGCAGGAGGTGCGGCCAGCATGCCGTCAAGCCCCCGTCTTGGCCGCCGTAGCTATGGCAACCAAGAGGCATTGCCCAGCAGTCGAGCCAGGAAATACTCAGCAGGCTCGCTGAGTGGGATGCTGGGAGGAGGGCACAGCCGCTCGCTGCCACGCCTCTGCCCCTCTCCATCTCCTCGTGACAACAACGGAGTCCTGGCTTTGTCAACGCTGCCCCCACGGCGATCCGATGTTGCTGGGGGTTACAAATTTAGCAAAGACCATTACAACAACAGCCAGAGTGCCAGCTCCGACCTCAGCCACAACTCTAGCAACTCCACCCAGCTTTCATCCAACAGGATCCAAACTCAGGGAGAAGGTGTTGTTTCTATCTGCCTCTCCACCCCTAAGAACTTGTCCTCTACCACCTCCTCCATCTCTTCCACCGCTGCTCCACCTGATGTGACCATTCCGTCCAGAGCAGGAGGTTCTTCTTCTCCTCGTGTGGCCAAAAAACTCAGCCTGACCTCCACCAGCTCTGTGGGCTCCATCAGCTCCACAAGTTCCAGCCCTCCAGAACTGGATCAGCTGACGAGCCGTGGAGTCTCCCCAGGGATGGAGCTGTATTTGGGGGAGAGGGAGAGGCGAGGGGTAGGCGTAGAACTCGGTGGTGCCCAGGGACTTGGACTTGGAGAGAGGAGATCTTCGTTTGGGAAGGCGGGGCTGGAACCTGGGATGGGGTTGGGTGAGAGGAGGCAGTCATTTGGAAAGGCAGGGGTGACCCCACCAGGAGGTTTCAGGGAAAGAAGGGGGAGCATCAGCTCACTGAGTGGAAAGGAGGAACTGACCGACTACCACCACCGCCAAAAGGAGGAGAGACTTCGTGAGCAGGAGGTCGAGAGACTGGTGAGTGAGTTTGTTGGCACATGTGGGTTTCACTATTTAAACAGCAGGCATCAGTATTGATTTGGTGTGTGCTGTTTCAAATAATGGCAACATGTCATTATTCTATCAGATGACACAGTATGAATGTTAACATGATCACACCACATCTCTTAGTGTCATGTGTAAATTAGCTGAGCTTACAGATGAGCAGGTTGGTGACAGGTGAATCGTTTGCTGCTATTAAGATTACTGAAAGCTGACAGGGATGCAAGTTTAAATATGAGTGGAAGATTGTTGTGTTGCATTCACATGCACACGTCACATAAAGAGAAATGGAATGAGTTTAGGAATGACACACACACACACACACATGCAAACACACATAGAGAAAGTGAGGTTGACCATTACACAGATGGCACTGGCAGATAGCCCATACTAACAAGGCTATTCTTAACCCAGCGCTTGGATTGCGTGTTTCTGTGTGTTTGTGGTGCATGTGTATGTCAATCCTCTGGAGGTCCGCCCAGTGTGGTTCGGACCACTGAAAAGCCACAGAGCACATCAGTTAGATGTGGGTTTAAGAAACCCAGAAGATTAGAGAGCAGAGTTGCAGTATAGCAGGTGGACAAACACACAGATGCTCAACATAATGACAGCTCTACTCACAATCCCACAATCCTTCTCTCTGCATTTTTCTCTCTCTTTCACATAGCCGTATTCTGCAAAGTGAACTGCTGGTCTGACTGTGAGAAATGGTTTTCTGGATGATTTACAAACCAAACTGTAGCACAAGCTTCACAGAGGCCTTCAGCTACCCTCCAGATATTTGGGATTGTAGTTACATTTGCAGGATGGAATATTGTGAACGAGCATCTTCTGCTCTGACCAGTGTCAACATGAAATTTTTATTTAACCACAGCAGTGTTGCTTTTGATTTACCACCAATTCTTTATTGTCTTTGCTAAATTGGTAAAATGAAATTCGGTAAATGATTCTTACTTTTGAATACATTTGGAATAATAGATAATGAAACACTGGCACACAGGCAGCACCTCTGAGTTTCGAGTTCAGGAAAGCCTTGGCTTGACTTTGTGTGCCCTCTAGTGGCAGTACAGGGAGTCTGCATTTTATCCATGGCAATTTGGTATTAGGTTGTGTGCATAAATAGCTTGGGAATGTTACCAGTCACAAAAGGAGGAGGAACACATAGATATTTACAAATTGGAATTTAGCAAAATAGCTTTGTATTGTAAATAATGTGGAATATGGATTAAAATGAACTGTAAAGAAGTAAGAGAAGTATTAATTATAGTATAGAGATTGGAATATTTCAATTCCAGTGCTCCTCTTTTTGTTTGTTACGTGTCCGTACAAAGCACCACCTCATATTGCTCTCTCCCTGCTCCCTGACACTCTCTCCCATCGTTTTCCCATCTCTGGGTTTGTCCCTATCTTTCTCTTTGTTC
Source organism: Scatophagus argus (assembly GCF_020382885.2). Taxonomy (NCBI): domain Eukaryota; kingdom Metazoa; phylum Chordata; class Actinopteri; family Scatophagidae; genus Scatophagus; species Scatophagus argus. The sequence continues at coordinate 2,664,752 of NC_058510.1, forward strand.
TTCTATCCTCGCCTCAATGTATGTCTCTCTCTCTCTCTCTCTCTCTCATTGACAACTGGTTACTTTAAGAGCTCCACACAGGCTTGTGTGCGTTAGAATAGAACAAGGTGACAAAGTGACACAAGCGTGCTTTGCCTCAGCTCCTGGTTCACATTACGCACTTTAAGTGGTGGGTGTATGTTTATTTGTGTGGGTTCACACACACAAAGGCTTATTCCACTGGCAAACAATTTGCACAGTCATTAATTAATTATATTAATTTGAATAAACAACCTTTTATATTTCATTTCTAAAATAGCGTAATGTATGTGAAGCTCTGTAATGTCTCCGTCTGAGCTTCACTTGATTCAGACGTCTTGTTTCCTTAGTGGCTATACGCACAGACACATTCCTGGGTTCGGAGTCATGGCCTGTTCCCGTGCACATTTCCGATTGTATTTGACAGCTGTTCACCGTCTCATTAGGCACCCCCACAGTGTCTCTTGCTCACTCACACACACGCACAAATGCACACACTCCGCTGTCCCTCATTCTTTTTATCCTAACCTCCTCGCCGTCTCCAAAATGGCTCACACAGGCATGCTGTGTAGATTACACACTTCTCCCTCCCAGAGGAGTTACTGCTGAACCTATAAGGGAGGGTGTTTTGACTCCCTGCAGCCACCATAGCTACCCATAAAACTGTGTACGGTCAGGCACAACTGTGGAAAGTGGATCTCTTGCTTCAGGGATTCCCAGTGAGAGGAAATGATCTTCCTGTACCAAACTGTTTAACTATGTGATATACTAAATTGAAGATAGTACTGGGAGTATTTTGGACTAAACAAGAACAATTTAGATAGAGAGACTGACTTCTGTGATGCTTCCCCAGGTAATCAGAGCACTAAATGTTTGATTTCATGATGAAAAACAATAGACTAGCTGTCCTGTTGCGACCGTTTCTCTATAGTAATGAACATGAACGGTTTTACTTGTGCATTTATGTAACTTAAAGTAAAGTCTGAAATGGCTGATTTGTTCATCGTCTATCGGATATGTCATCTTGTAATAGTGTGGTATATTCAGTGTTGTATGACTTTATAAAAAATATCTGTTATTTAATTGCATTAGGTTATACTGTGATTGTGTCTAAGAGGCAGTGGGCTGACTGGACTGAATTTAGACTAAAATTGTGGGGTCTTTTTTGGCTTTTTACTCAAGGTTGTCGTATGAAGGTTTGCCTGTTTCTAAAGTAAAATTATTACAACCTGCTAACAAATATAACACTACCGCACATGCTTTAACTCCTACACCTGTATGTGCCTCTCAGGAGCGACAGCGGCTGGAGACCATCTTGTCTCTGTGCTCAGAGCTGGGCCGGGCTGAGAGAGACGAAGGTGACGTTACCACAAGTCCCACTTCAGCCGTGGCGGATCTCCAAAAGATCAACCAGGAGCTTGAGAAGCTTCAGCTGAACGATGACGACGACGACGACGACATACCATCGGTCTTTTCGGACTCTTCTGCTGTCAATGGAACGATGGGGAACGGGCACACGGCCTCCGCTGCATCAGAGAATGGTTTCTATGATGACGAGCTACAGGTACGACAGAGGCGTAGCAGTGGTCACCGAGACAACAGGGCAGAATCACCTGCTGTCAGTCTACGAAGCTTCGCCCCTTCACCCTCTCCACGCACACAGAGGACCATTGAGGTACAAAAGACAGGGCGTTACGCACACTCACTTTAACACTTTTATATACACTGAGATGTATGAAACATTCGTGTGCACAGAACCTTTTTTGTTTAATAAGAATGTAAAGTGTAGTGAAGTTTCAAACCAAAATGATCTCACCTTATGATCCTATTCATGACCAGAGCTGAACATGTCATATGGACCCAGACTTACAGACTGGAGTCCCTGTGACAAGGATCAGTCATCTTAATACCCGGAAAGTATAGACATACACATCCTTTGCACACACAGATGAAAGATATTCACAGCTCATTTATTAGATTATAGCAGGCTATGTGTTAAAATTTGCAATTGACAGCTGGTGTTTGTGTGTGGGTGTATGTGTGCTTGTGTCCACTCATATTTTGTTGCTGGAAAGGAACTGAAGTTTGGACACATGCAATTGTTATTTAGGTACAATATAAGGTTTCAAACAACATGTTATCAGCGGGTCAATCTGTGACTTTAATCGATGATGTCTTTCCAAGGCTCTGGATGATGCAGCCCGCTGTCGTGGACAGGAAGTGAGGCCTTCGGAGGAGGAAGTGAGGCGTGTGGAAGAGGAGAGGATCCAGGTGCTGAACAACATGGAGGAGCTGGAGCAAAAGATCAAAGAGCTGGACAATCAAATGGAGGAATCTGCTCGAGAGGTGAAGAGATGACAGATGGGCACAGTTCCAAAAAATAACATTTACTTCATGATTAATGTTAATGTTTTAAAGAGAGGTGAAGAACTCTTCTTTTCAGTTCAGTAACATAATAAAAGTGATATGCTCAGAGAAAGAACTTTAAAAAGATCCAGAATCATTAGAAATATGGCTTGGTGTCCATTTCTGTCCAAGGTGGAGGTTGAGCAAGCCCTGCTGGAGGCTGAGATGGAGTCAGAGGTAGCTGCTCTCCAGCAGGAAAAAGATGCTCTGGAAACACTTCACAACAAGATGGCTGACCTAGAGACCAAGTCCCAGCAGGAAAAAGAAAAGGTACTTAACAGGCTACACTTTTCATTGTGAAACAGTGAGATGGAACTTTTTCATGATGGCTGACATAAAGGCTGAGAGTCTGTTGACACCCCGGTGGGTTAAAAGTCAAGAGGATTCTTGAAATACAGATAAAATAAATCCACAGACTAAATTGGCGTTTGGTGACACGTCTTCTGCAAACTGTTTGAATTTCTTTGCAGAGGAGCTGGTAAGTGATATTGGTGACAGGCAGAAGACACATGTCCTCTGACATGTGCACTAAACATGGCGTTTCACCAGCAACTTGCATTTCCCTTCCCAAGTTGTATGTGTGCATGTGGCATTGAAAATACTCTCATACATTCGGGGGTCATGTGACTAACTGGTAGGTGCTAATCCTTCTCATGCCGTCTCTGGTCCAAATATACATCTGTTAATACTACCCGGGGTATAGTGGTCACCAAGTGATCCTATCTCACACACACTCCTGCAGGAGGGCTGCGTGTGTGTCTACATTTATCAATATATGATATCATTGACAGAATTATAAGGGGATAAAGAGATTTTGTGTATTTTTACATTTGTGTGTATTTGTGCGTTTTTGTCTCTTAGGGGTTTTTGTCTCTTTATTTTGGTATTGTGGTCTTCCTCTCTTTTGGAGTCTGAGCTTGATTCTGAGTATTTCCATGGACCCCTACAGCCAGAGGAAATTGTACATGACCTCACTTTGCAATACTGAGTGAAACAGAGGCAAAAAGGGACAGAATAGGTTGGGCCTGAGTGTTCAAGTTCAGTGTTTGCACAGATTTCGGATGCCTGTTTTTGTTGTGGTATTAAAGGAGAGGACCATTAATCTACTGAGCCATTCCTTCTCACCCATTCTCTCAGTCATTTCCCTTCAAACAAATAGAGGACAAAGGGAGGGCAGGAGTTAGAATTCATGACACTGTTCATACTACCTTCATGCCTTCATTTCAGCTCAGTTCCTCCCCTGTTCTCCATCCCTTTTTGGTAGAATTTTTTCTCCAGCTTTTCCCTCCCCTCCCTCCCTCTAGGCTAATCTTGCTGGCCTGGTTGCCGTAGTGACTAACTGTGGCTCCCCAGTCCCACTAACGCTGCCATCCTCTCTCTGTCCTGTGTGTGTGTGTGTGTGTGTGTGTGTGTCTTTGTTTCTATGTACACATAACCAAATGTGTACATGTGTGTTTGCATGGGCGTGTATGTGCGTCCATGTGTATGTACATGTATGTATGCCAGGCGTGTGAGTTGCTGCGGGCAGAAAGGGGCAGAGTAGAGAGGTTGGCTCAGATTGTGTGTGAGCAGCGCTCCCAGCTGGACAGCTGCCCTGAGGCCACCAAGGAGCCCCTGCAGGAGCAGCTGGCCAGGGTCAGTACACACACACACTCGCACTCGCATCTCATGAACACATGCATAGGAGGATACAGTATGTAGCAGAAATGCAACACATAGACAAGCATTAAAGCAATGCAGGAGTTGCTGGAGTGTAAAAATGTTCACACTGGTTTGATATTAAATGGAAAACCTAGAAACCTACCCAACACTTCTGCATGCATCTACTGATACAGAAAGCTTAGGAGGAAAGCAGATCCATGTGAACATATGCATATTGACGCTAAAAACATAGGGTCTGTGTGACTATGGACAGGTAGTCATATGAACAGACTCGCATGTAAAAAGGTGTTTGGTCCTTGCATACTTGCATGTGAACGCACACCTTCTTTTTCTTGAGGTAAGCCTCATGGCCACCTGTGATGGTCTGTCTTATCTCTACACATCTCTTTATTTCATCAGAATGTTGATCCTGTAAGAGTTTGGCTTTAAGACCCTTTTGGCAATCATAGAAAGGGGCTGCCATATAAGCATAATGTCTGAGCTGGCATTGGACGAGAGGTTCGGTACACCCTGGACAGGTCACCAGTCAGTCACCGTGCTGACACATAAAGACAGTTCAGTTTTGCATTAACACCTATAGGCAGTTTAGAGAAAATTAACCCAACCTGCATGGGATTTCTCCAGGTGCTCTGGTTTCCTCCCACATAACAACATGTTGATTTCTGTATTTTGGGGGTATGCTTACAGTATGCAACATGTTGCATGTTAACTCAGGCACTGGTTATGCTTTGGTGGTGTAGTCGCCTGCATGACTGTTGACCAACCATCGGGGATGTGTGTCAGGTTTGCTTTGTGTGTATCGGTGTGTTGTGGAATGACAAAGTGCATTTTGATACATGACTGCTTGAGTATTTTTCAGTTTTTACGACATGATATGCACTATCCAGATATTTTCTTAGAATTGTTTGTTTAATGAACTTACCTGTGAAGCAATGGTCAAAATGTGAATTCACTGTAGATGTTATTTTATTAAATCAATGCATGCATTTATCTGTTGTACATTTCCTGTGTGTGTTGTTGGTCGTATATACTGGTGATTTGTTTTTGGTTTTTTCCCCCCTTCATGCCTGCACCTCGCATGTTTTGTGAAGTACATGTACTATAAAAATATGTTTAACAAGTTGTGTATACATGCATTCCTTTTTCCTGCCTGTTTGCCGATTCATTATTTTTTGTGTGTGTCAGGACTGTGAGGTGCTCGAGACCGAGACGAAGCGTTTTGAGGACCTGGAGTTCCAGCAGCTGGAGCGAGAGAGCAGGCAGGACGAGGAGAAGGAGACCCACACGCAGCAGCTTCTCCGCGAGATCGCAGACTACCAGCGGAGCTCTGTCACTCGCAAGGTAACATCTGGAACATCTGTTTGTGTGAGTCAAACCTGTGGTAAAATGCATTCAGTACCACATCACAGAGTTATATTTTGAGTTCAGATACATTAAACAAAACCATAGTATTATATTTTTGCATATGTGCAGGATAAGTAGTACGTTCAAGGTGAAACACAGTTTATTTGATGTACTGTTTCAGTTAAATCGCTTGGTTTGAAAGCATGCAAGATTGTTTAACTTTGGCACTGGTGTTAGCATCATGCTTTGGTGGGGAGCTTATATCCTGCTTTTGAGTCATTTCACACCATGAGTTTTACATTTTGCTATTAATCCACAGCTTGCACACATGCTGGACCCCAAGGTGATCCATATGGATCACAGATCAACTACATTACTTTACAGCACAAGTGATGTTCCTCTAGTCAAGTGAGCTGGAAATGTGCAGTGAGCTCGTTTTGTTTTTCCTTCAGGAGCGGCTATTAACTCTGAAGAAGCAGGCAGCACAGATTACCCAGCAGGCTCAGCGAGAGAAGGAGAACTTCTTAAAGGAGAGGAACAACCTTGAAGCAATGCTCCAGAGGGTAGGAGGATGTCCGTGCTATATGTATGCTTGTGAATTTCTCTGTTTCTGGGTATGAGTGGAAAGACAAAGCCGTCACAAAGAGCTCAATTTTCTTTTTAATATTGCTTTTCTTTTTCTGTCTGTTAGGAGAAAGAAAATCTCACCACACTGGAAAGAAAATATGCAGACCTCACCGGTGGCCGCGGTTTCACTCTGAGGGAGGTAGGTGTGAGTGACGGCTGTCCAGGGAAAAAGTGAAAGCTGAACTGTCCCTCCTTCAACTTTTCAAAAAGTGGGCAGGACTCTTATCATTTTTAATCGTTGGGGTTTCCTTCTCTGCCCGCTAGGATGCAGCCTCTCTGGCTGATGTGTGTCAGTCTTTTAGGTGTGACGCTACATCTGCCGCAAATTCTCCTCCTCCAGTCAACTTGTGCACCCTCTCATCCCCCCTTTCCTCTGTTTTCCTCAGGAATGCTGAGGTACTTCTGTCTTGTTTTACTAATATTCTCCTTTCTGTTTTCCTCTTTGTCCATTTAGTCTGTTTAAATCCATCCCCTCCTTCCTTCCTGTCCTTTGTCCCTCCTTTCCTCTTTGCTTTTTTTATTGTGACTGCCAGTCCCTGCAGTGCAAGAGGGGCGGGAGTTACAAGGATCTGAGCATAGACTTGATTCATTTATTCTGTGCACAGTTTATACTCACATATATTAGTATGTAAGTAAAATAACCTTTTAAGAATCTCTGTTGTCATGTGTATGCCACTAAATGAATGTGAAGAGGCAGCATCTCAGTAAAACCACCAAAGTCTGCATCATTCTAACAACTAATTCTCAGGTTTGTCACAGCATCTTAATATGGCTGACTCACCTCATGCTATGCCTCACCCCTTCTCTCTCTTCCCCATTTCTCCACATGATGCTTTCCAGGGCTATGTCACAGTCAGTGAAATCAATGAGCTTTACTCACAGCTTGGGGGGGACCCTAAACCCGCCCCTCACCCCACCCTGGCCAATGCCTCTCCTGAGTCTGACGTAAACCCCTCCCCTGACGACGACACCCCCAAACCACCAGAGGATGAGGTGTGTGTAGTGGTATTAAGGGATTGTGTGTGTCGTTTACCACACAGACGCTGTTGACACAAACTGTGTGTGTGTTTGTGTTGTCATTTTCCCTCCTTCTTTTTGTACTGTTTCAGTTTTCTGACAATGTTTCTCTCTTCTATTCAAAGCTCTGTCATTCTTCCTCACCTGCCAACTGTCACTCCTCCTCTTTTTCCTCCTGCCATCTAAATCCCCGTCCCCTCCCCAAAACACCCTCTGTGCACTGGCCAGAGAACATGGTGTCATATCGAGACCCCTCCCCCCTACCTGACTCTCCCCCACCTCCCCTTCCTGTCAAAAAACACCATCACCGACGGATGCAGGTAAAGTGTGTATGTGTGTGTGTGTCAGCAGCTGTGTCTATTTTTATGTGACAAACATTGTGGAAAAAGCAAACCCACAATTTACCATTTCTTTGATCAGTTTGATATTGATTATAATAAATAATTTATGAATGAATGCGTATTGATTCTTTTTTTTTTTTATTATTGTCTGCCACAGTGTCACATTGTGATGAATGTTTATGATGAATAATTGTTCATTTAATCGCTATGTTTCTTTCCTCTGTTTTGTGTTCGTGATCAGCATTTCCGTTTGCTGGAAGAGAGGAGAAGGTCCGAGAAAGACGGCGGCTACCATCTTAGTGACACGTTACCCAGGAAGAAACCCACACCCAGCGCCACCCCCAAGTTCATGTGTGCAACACTGGGCCGCAACTTCTCTAACAAGGTGTGTGTAGATGTAGATGGTCATGCGTACTATCAATACTGTAAAAACTGTCATTCTGAAGAGCACAGGAGTAACAAGGTTTGTTCTCTTCTTGGCCGTTCACAGTCCCATCAGCCTCTGGTACAGAGCACAAGCTGTGGCAGCATTCTTCCAAGAATCCTCTCCTTATCCAACAAGGAAACTGAATCTCGGCGTCTGCATAAAGGTACAAACGAACACACTCATGTCTGGGTTGTAATATGAAAATAGGCCTTATATGGTAACATCCAGTGTGGGTGTGCACCTCATTGGATTACAAAGTTTCTCATTTGTTTATCTGGCAGTGGAGAAGATAGTGCAGGAATGTAAGTGGAGGAGTTCTGCTCTGTCAAGTGCTGAAGAAAATTGTGTGTGTGTTGTCATTAGAGATGCAGGTTTGAGTATTAAAAGCACTGTTAGAAGTTTTTCTGAAACATCACCAACCAGCTTTTTCCCATCATTAAGATAATCTGCTGTTCACTCACTCATCCATCTGCTGTCTGTTTGCTGCTGACATGTGGATTTGAAAGCAGATTTTGCTGCTGAGATCAATGATGGTTTATAAGCTTGTGGAAGCTGTGTGTTTTCTCCATGTTGGCGTCTCTGTGGTCTCAGTGTTTTAAATGAAAATGCAGTTACTTATGTGCAGGCTAACCTCACCTTTCAACCAGTTTTGATCTTTCGTAGACCGCTTTTACATGACGGAAAAAGGCACACACAAAAATAGTATTGTGTGCGTTGTGTTGTAATAGTACTGCAGGGTTTTTGGACGCTGGCACGTGTGTCTGGTCCCTCGGCCCCTTTGGTCCCTTGATCTGGCTCATCAGATGGGTGGGTCTACTACACGGAGCAGATGGTATCAGGGTTTTTTTCGTGTGTTTTTCCTGTACTCGGAGGCTGAATTAGCCTCTCTTTTAAGTAACTGCACCGTAATTTTGTCAGCATTCTTCCTCTGACTTCTCAGGACGGCTTTGGACTGCTCTTTTGACTGTTGTAATGCACGGACTTACTTTACAGGCCTTTTAGTCTTCTTTGACATCCATAGTATTCAGAGACATTTTATCAAGCGTAGTTACGGGTGTGGATTTATTTTTCGCTGAACGTATAAGAGCGTTTCACCGTGGCAGGGTTTTGTGATCCAAAATTGAAGCCACCTGGGGAAACTGCTGTCCCGGATGGCGTGACGCAGACAGGTACAGCACATGCAAAACACATGCATAAGAAGAATAAGTAGCGTTAGTCACAGCTGAAGCTCTTTTCTCTCCTGTGTGTTTGGTGTATCCAGTTCAGCCCACCTCCCGAGCAGCTTCCCAGACCAACGTCTACCTCGATGCCTTTGGGTACCGTGACAACCAGGCCTTTGACACTATGAGTGTGGACAGCACCGACTCCATTGAAACCAGCATCTCTGCATGCTCACCTGACAATGTCTCCAGGTAAGTGTTGCTCGCGTGTGAGCACACACGTCTGTTTCTGACTTAAGTGAACTTAAGTGAAGTTTGCACTTGTGAATGTTACTCAGTACTTTCCTCACTCCTTAGAATGAAAAAAGGACAGCAAAAAATAAGTAAACGACCACAAGGTTTAAAACTGAAATAGGACAAGAGACAGACAAAACGCACAAATGTCCTTTTGTGTTTATAATATGAAACTGTGTGTGTGTGTGCTGGGGGGTAACAAAGAGAGCAGAAAGTGAGTTAATGTAAAAAGTGTGTGGTGCTGCACAGCAGAAGTTTCCCGCCTTTCATTGTCCCTGCTTGGAGAACAGCAGGCATTGAACTGTGTGTGTTATGTGAGTTAAGGGGGACTCTTGATTAGTGTTGTAAGGGTCAAGTTACGGAAGAGGGTGTGTGTGTGTGTGTGTGCGCGCGTGTGCGTGCGTGTGTCAGTCAACCCCCACAGGTTCAGATGAACTGAACAAACCGGTATAAGTGTGGAGGTACATATGGGGGTCCACCCCCCTGCCCGGACTGAAACCATGTGTGCTTGCATTCGTTCTCCCCCCTTTTTACAGTGGTTGCATCTGTCTTTTTTCTCCCCTCCTCTTGTTCCTCTGAATGGTATGGTCTGGTTTCTGATTTAGATAGATTTTGCACAGTCCCAAACTATTTGCAGATTGACCAAAGTTTCCTGGAAGAGGCTGCCTCTGTGATCCTCAGTATGGATCCAGTTGGACTTGAGGGTGCGTGTGGTGGAACCTGGGTCAGAACTAGACAAAAGTAGTTGAACTGGATTGATAGCATTCTTCTCAAGTGGTCTGCAGTCGCTATGAGTGCGATTCCCTCTCATAGTTTGAGGTAAGAGAATGGAAACAGGATGGGAGGAAGAGAGGAAAGGATGGATGTTTCTAGCATTGCTAGATGGATGTCTGTGAGTGACGACAAGAAAACAGGATCTGTGATGTAAGATTTAGTGGGAGTCATATGAAGTGGTGTGGCATGTTAATTTGGAGGGGGGGGGGGGGTTATAATGAACAGGCCTCCTACCTGCAGAAATGACTTACAATCACATTCACATCCATACTTCACTGGAAATTTGACTGATGGTATTCAGTTAAGAGTGTTGGAGATAATTTCACATGTAACTGGTAAATTATTTTAAAAAGAGAGCGGGTGAAGATTTTCTTTCCTCTGCTCTCTCAGTTTTCTCTTCATCCTTTAATGCCCTCCCTCCCAATCCTTTTTTCTCTTTTTGGTCACTGGGGGTGCCCTACACTCTCTCTCTCTCTCTCTCTCTCTCTCTCTCTCTCTCGCCCTGCCGTCCTTCCTGATTTGTTTAGACTGAGTCTAATGTGTATCATTCATCTTAACAATGTTGTGACATCATCACAGATCAGCACTGAGTATCCATTTCCTTCTGGCTCCGGATAAGAGTAAATCTGTGTGTGTTTGCGTGTCAGAGGGAGAGAGTGGCAGACAGGAAAATACTGTTTAACATGACGGACTTATACACAAATCCCTGATGTGATGTCAGTCAGGAATGCGCATCATGTGTAGACCATGTGCGGCCTGGGAGACCTGAAGCTAGACCAGACCTGCTGTTCCAAACTGAAGACACAGCAGGGTGTTGAAAGTCTGATGGAGAGACAGACAGGGAGGAGAGAGACACGGTCCGATCCTCAGATTGGCTTCCTTTCCGAATGCATTTCCTCTTTGATTCAGCACGCACACACATGCATAAACAGTGAATAATCTGTAGCCTCAGGAGAGTGGAGCCTTTTTGCTGGAATGTTAACCCTTTAAGCCATAACTGTGGGCATAGCTTCTGCGTGTACACCACACTTGAGAGGTTTGTTTCTCAAACATGGATTATACTTCGTCTTGAATCAAGACAAAACAAAGTAGTCCACCAACCCAACAAGATCTTTTAGTCTAAAGCTGAAAATGCAACACCTGAAAAACACCAGGAAATGTCTGAATGGATTCAGTTTGCCACGCTGGCTGCTGGTGCAACAAGTTTAACTGATTAACTTCGCAGCCACTTAGTTTCATCACATTTCATTGTATTTCAGCTTCAGTCACATGCCTCTTGATGTGGTCTTTGTTTTCCCACGTGTGCCACACAAGTAAGGAAACAGAGAAAAAGGTGGTTTCTGTTCTTTTTTTTTTTACCTGATGTGTGTTGTGTCCTGCAGTGCCAGTACTTCAAATATGGCCAAGCTAGAGGAGATGGAGCGTTTGCTGAGAGAGGCCCAGGCAGAGAAGAAAACCCTCCTCGAACACAAGGTGGCCACCACACAAAATCGTGCCTGCTGTATAAAAGCATACATGATGTGCTTTGGTTGTGCCTTTGTGGAAAATCCCTAAACTTAACAACACAAAATCCAACTTCAACTTACAATAAATTTGAATGAAACATATGAGCGTGTGTTTTAGAGCTTTGTAACAGTTCTTAATGATTTCCCAGGAGCGAGAGATGGACATGCGAAAGCAGGCGCTGGAGGAGGAGCGGAGGAGAAGGGAGGACCTGGAGAAAAGGCTACAGGAGGAGACGAGCAGACGCCAGAAACTCATCGAACGCGAGGTGAAACTGCGAGAAAAACAGAGGGCACAGGTAGGAAACAAATAGGACTTGTCATGCTGCTATTTTTACCAGAAAGATCATTTTGAACTCGCTGTAACCTTTTTGTGCTTTTCATGCTGGTTTGTGTGCTGACATTTCTCATTGGAAGCTTCATTCATCATCTTTTGTTCTCTTGCCGAGACCATCAACTGTTGGCCGCAGAAGAAAGAATCTTGAATCTGTCTCAGCATATGATATACATCTGCATGATTATCCAAGCGCCAAAGGAATTATAAATACATTCCCCCTCCTTCTCAGCCAAGCCATTCACTCTTTTCTCTCTCCAGTCCCGGCCGCTGACGCGATACCTGCCGGTGCGAAAGGACGATTTTGACTTGCGGGCTCACATTGAGTCGGCGGGCCACAGCACAGATACGTGCTTCCACTTGTCCATCTCGGAAAAGACCTGCCGCGGCTACTTGGTCAAAATGGGAGGCAAAATCAAAACCTGGAAGAAACGCTGGTTCGTCTTTGACCGCAACCGACGCACACTCTCCTACTATGCAGGTGGGGCAGAATGAAACTGAAGCATAAAGATGAAAATGCGCCAATATAAATAAGCAGAAAACAGCGATTATGTGTATGCACATTTCATTTATTTTTGCAAGTCTGAATTTCCATTTTTGAGTGAACTGTTTCTTTAATGCAAAGTTCTTCTATAATAATGAGTCCATGCGACTAAACCAAATAACTTGGATGCAACCCTTCTGTGTTTTCTCAGTTGTTATATAAAGTTAAGAACATATAAATATAGTTACACACAAGTTACACATATCACATGTTTATTATTCAGATATCATACATGTAATACCTTGCAAAATGTTTATTAGTCTCCTGTAATAAATCAAACTTTGCATTAACTGTGACCCTTTATGTTGAACTGGTGTAATTGATTCAAATTTTAACATGCTATTAATATATTAAATTCATTGTTCAGGCATAATTATTTTCGAGCGTACATTTACAGACGTATTTATTTAAAGCTGCTCATGCATCTTCTCCAGATAAACACGAAGCCAAGCTGAAAGGAGTCATTTACTTCCAAGCTATTGAAGAAGTGTATTATGATCACCTGAAGAACGCACACAAGGTAAGTGTTTATGTGTGGGTGTTTTGCTATTAAAGTGACGCATGTAAATAACTCAACTCACTAAACTTATGATATGGTATCATTTCGTAAAATTCTTCTTTCTGTCGCCCCCTCAGAGCCCAAATCCCTCCCTGACCTTCAGTGTAAAGACTCATGACAGAGTTTACTACATGGTTGCTCCCTCTCCTGAGGCCATGAGGATCTGGATGGACGTGATCGTCACAGGTGCTGAGGGATACACCCAGTTCATGGTGTAGTGAAGGGGCTTAAAGACTATGGCTTCTAGCGCTTCTCACTCCCTGGACTTCTTCCGTGTCTGGATGGATGAGATGTACAGCAGGTTGTACAGTCACACGTGAGGCATTCATGCGATGTTAAATATTTGAACACTTTCAGGTAATCTGGTTCATTTGCAGAGGAGTAATGAAGTCCAGGAGATCTGAAATGTGGCATGAAGCTCAGGTGAACTCGGCTGCACCTCAAGGTTCGGATATTCACGTAAAAAAATGTTTACCTGACTTGAATTTTATACCAGCTTATCACGAGTTTTCTTCCCGAGCGACTCCTTTCTAGCAAGAAGAAGCTTTTATTTTTCCAAAGGATTTTTTATGTCGAGAAAACTCAGCCAGTTTGAGCTCTGCGTGATGTTATTATCAACACTGTGTAGTTCACATCAACTAGGAATACGTGACAGTGAAGCAGCAGTTGTTTTGTTTTGAAACACACAACCACACAAAGTCCGCAGTTTGTTCGACTGTTTCCTGTGCTCATGATAAATTATGCATGTGTTATTTTAGTCAAGGTAGTTGCGCAAAGGCATTTTAAATGTTTCCATCTTGATTTAATTCCAATATCAGTACTGTGGCATTCTCAGGTCTTAAAGCTAGGACATGTAGCATTTTAGCATTGAAGTGTCCATAAGCAGCCCAGCCTTTCTTCTGTGCTTTGCGGAGTTACTTGCATTATCCCAAGTGCATCCAAAAGTGTTCGTACAGCCTATGAACACGTGAAGTGCCTGCTTTACGTGCGTACTCAGTGTAATGTAGCTCCACAGTGCTTTTCGTACATGGTCAGCGATGTTGACAAAGTCACACTCCTCATGTAAAACATTTCAAGAAATGAATTAAAATGTAGTCAGGCGTCATTTTATTTTCCAGTACAAAGAATAAGGACTAAATGCTTGTGATGTTTGTACATTTTGTTTGCAAGTTGTAGTTAGTTTTAAAATAGTTATGTTAGTTATGGTCCATAATAAACACCGTACGTTGCCTTTTTAAAAGTCATATTGTATGTGACAGTATTTTGACATTTATATGATCTGTATTTTTTAAGAGCTGTGTGAATCTATGTGAAAAATGCCAAACTGTCTGTGGTGACAGAATGGAAATATTTTCCTGAGTGGTTTTGTGAGAATGAGCCCTTGTAGGATTGAGTTGTCTTTGAAGGCATCTGGTGGGGAAAAAAAAACAAAAAATCTATGGTACACACAGGCCTTCAGTCATCAAAACTGACTGATTATTGTGCTGCTTCTTTCCCACTTTCTTTCAACACATTACTTTTATCACCACTAATTCAGTGTTTTAGTTAAAACTATTACTAAAGCTGCTTTTAGATTTTCTTTTATACTCCATACTGTCTGAGTAATTCAGTCCATCAAGCAGTGCATTTGCCATCTTGCCTCTTGACGTTGTTTTATTGACCAAAGTACATGTTCATGTGGTATAGTGTATATGTGGTTTCTTTGCTTTGTTTTCTCTTTGTTCAGAACAATAAGATCAAATTTTATCTGTTTTTACATGGTTAAAGGAGCTGTTACAGTGGAGGATTCCATGAGCTTAACCTTTTCTTTTTAAAAAAATAATTTTGTTATAATGTTGATTCTACTGTATTTATGCCATTACCAATGCATGTATCTTAATTTTGTATTTCTATATGAATAATAAAAATGATATATTTTACCTTTTTATAAAGCTCACATTCTGAGATGTCATTTTGTGCCTCCCAAAGTAAATTACAAAGTCACCATTCCAGGGATCAGGTTGCCAACAACAAGAAAATGTCAATGACTAATCACATAAATGGCATGGCAGGTGGAGCAAAATGGAGTAAAAAGCACACTGATGAGGTGGAGTACAAGTATGAGGCTGCATAAAATGGTGGAGACGCTCAGGTAGTACAAGTACCTCGATCTTGTCCTTGAGTAAAGCGCTTGAGACAATTCCAACACTGACTGCCTTACAACTGAATACTGTCCACCTAGTTGGCGTTGTGGAGATAGAGCACCGCCGTGTGGCAGAAGTCGGTACTGCTGCCTCAGATGACGTCTGTCGCTGTCACAGTATGAATGGCCACCGTGCGTTGCTTTAGATGCACTGTAATACGTAGAGGTTTTAACAATGAAGAGCATTTAAACGGAACACGTAAATAAAACGTGTGTACCCCCCTTTAACAGACTGGTATATCCCAGAGTGCCTTGCGGTTTTTAAATAAATAAAATAAAAGAAAGAAACGCAGAAAGACGGGCGGTACATTCACATATAAACCACGTCAGTGTTTTATTTATTAGGCAGATGAAAACTTGACGTGACGAAAACACGCGTAGCGTCGTAGCGTAGGTTTCTTATAAGCCTTCCGGATGCCGTAGGAAGCCAACAGTTTACCCAGAGTGCACGCTGGCTCCAAAATAGGTCTGACAGACGAGAAAACTGGCAGGCGAGCGTTTACTGCAGCTACTCCCATTGCTGTCAGTGAGAGCAGAAGTCGTTCGGGTTCACTGTTGCACAATTAAAGGATAATAATTGACAAACACCCCCACTTAACATTATGTGTCGGTAACGGTCTTTATGTATCAGGTGATTGGCGGAGAAGTCGTTGGTTGGTCCGATGGCGGTGAGGCTTTACCTGAATGCTACAGACAGTTTCAGTTCTCCTGTTAACTTCTCCATCTCACTGTCGACCTCGACTAGCCTTTTTATATTATTAAGTAAGCATGTTGTGTCTATATCAGTCTAAAAAAGAATAATTCTTTGTATGTGATCATCATTTACGATGTGCTTTTATTTGGAAAAAAATACACACCACGAGTCTCACTTAGAAAAGTAAATTATGTTTTTTTCTCATGAAAAGTGAAGCAAATCTGCATTTGACACGTTTTAAGTTACCAATCAGCTACACTAAAAGAGGCTAAAAATTGTCTTCGTGGTCTGAGAAATGTCTTCAGGTTAAATGGGAGCTGCTTGCTGACATTTGCCTCAGCGTGTTTGTTGACTCCGTCTCCTGCTTGCTTATGTTGATGCCTTCCAGCAGTCAAGCGGGGAAAGCCAGCGCTTCTTTTCCTGTGAAATACCCTGATATTATCCTTTTCCATTTTTTGGAGCTGCTGTGCTGATTGTGCATGACTCACTCATAATGAAAGCCTGGAGGAATCGTTTCAGACACGTAACGACTTGAGACCTGCCCACATCTCTAATTTTATGTGGCATCCGCTGGTCATCTGATCTGTCCTCTGCCCTCCTCTGGCAGGATGGAGGTACTGAAACATCAGCGTCCTATTAAGACATTTAGGAGTTAAGCCCGCCGCTGTGTGTTTTGTTCTACTCATCTTTGTGTTGTTTATTAATTTATTAGTTTACTGATTCCTTCCACACAGACCGAGCAGACCGTGTCCACAGCCTCCTGTGATGCTTTGCAGCGCTTAGACAGAAGCCTCACACTCCACGTGATGGGGGCCTGTCAGTCACTTGTAAACTGTGCACAGTGTTTGTGACACATGTTCAGATGCATGATGTTTAGTGCACAAAGGGATTAACGGGATTCACTGACATTAAGAGCAGCGGGCCATGGCTGCAGTTTGCCTCGCTGCTTTTATCTTGTCTGATTTACCCTCAGATCAGTTCAACCAGAGCCTTGGCTATAAATAGACACAGCGAGTGCTCTTTGACAGACCACTGGGGTAGAGTGTGTGTGTGTGTGTGTGTGTGTGTCTTTAAGAATTCAGCTGTAATTTGAGCCCTATAGCAGAGAGGGAGCGAGAGAGAGAGAGAGAGCGAGCTCACACACACCAACAGCCCCCCTCCATCATTCCTCTAAACGAGCTTCGAGCTGCACGATCTGCGCCTCTGCAGCGATGCACGTTACGAGTTGGACGGGATTCTCGGTAAACACCGCAAAGCTGGCACCGCCATTCGTCCCCGCTGCATCCCCCACAACTTGTTAGCGTGTGTGTGTGTGTGGGTGTGTGTGGAGCAGGAGGCGGGCTCGTCTTGTTTATCAAAAATGACTCGACATGGCTGTGGCTCTGACTCAACGTACGCGGCTCCGCGAGCGACCCCAGGAAACCGTCAGCCGCTGAGGGAGTGAGGGGCAAATCATCTTGATGAAAGTCATCAGGTGAGTCCGTGCGGGATCGTGTATTTTCTCTCCCCCCTCCCCAAATCCGAGTGCGGCACACACAGACACGAGCAGGCCAGCGTTGTGTTTTTCTCCCCCATCACAACACATTTCACAGCAGCTGGCCACGCAGTGCGGCGTGAACTGGCCTTGTGGGTGCTGTTGTCTTCCTCTCGTCCTTTTAAAGCAGACGATCCTCGATGATACTTGGTGGTTCGGTTCGAGCAGCCCAGGATCTTCACAATGCGATCCGGTGATGCACGTAGCCGAGTTGTTTTCGTGGGGAGGCTATCGTTTTCCTCCGTGTTTAAAAACAAAAAATACAACAAAATAAATGTCCACCCGTCTTACGCAAGCGCATTTTCACCTCACCTTATAGGAGCACACGAGGCTGGTGAGAAGCAGTCTTCCAGGAAGAAAGCCGTTTCAGCCGTACTCGAAACAAAACCACTTCCCAGGAAATTAAGCCAATCTGCAAGGCGGGCCTAAACATGCCGTACTATAGTAAATCAGTGGGGGTCTGAGTTGGTCTGGGCTGGACTGCTCTGAATTCATTCTCTCCACTTTCTGATTATCTTTTTGGTTTTTTTGGCTGACGTGCACATCAGCTTCTGTGCCTGTTGAAAACAGTGTGTCTCTCAGAAATAACAGTGATATTAATGGGGCAGCTGTGATGCCTTTAATAAGTCTTTATTAGAGGTTCGAGTGTCAGCCACATTTTATTTACCACCAGAGGACGAGCCTGAATCAAGACGAGAAGACTCAGACCCTCTCAGCTCAACAGGTTTGTTCAGGAAGTGTGTGAGTATGCTGGTTGCTGTCTTTTTCCTCCTGCTCTGTGGCTTCCTTTACTGACTTTTCTTCTATCCAGCCTTCGTTTTGTCAAATTCGTTTGCTAAAAGGCTGGTAGCTGCACCTTGTTGTCCACGGTGCTTCAGCTGTTTCTTTGTCCACGACCTCCGTAACCATTTGCCCTTGGCTGCAGGGTCCTGCGTGGGTCTTGACAGCAAGCAAACATGCGTGTGTGTACCTGAAACAAACCCTCGGATAAAGGTAACCCTACTCAGATGGCCAGAAATCCCCTCAGTCAAATCCACAGTAGGGACTCTCTAAGTGTCCCTCTAACAACAAAAAAGTCCTTCTGCCTTGCAGTGTACTACAGTAAAGTGGTGGTGCTCACTGCCCACTAATGCATTTCCAGGCAGGCATGAGGAGAGGACTCTGAGGAGCTGGCCTATTTGTTCCCTGGTGACTTTTTCTTGGCTCCAGTGCTTTACTGAAGCTTTCCTCAAGCGCTGCTTTGGCATAACGCAGGAACAAAGGCAGGTATGAAATCACCATGGCCAGAGCTCCGGGGACTGAGGTGTGTGTGTGTTTGTGTGTGTGTGTTTGTGTTTCTTTCTCCCTGTGCTAGATGCTCTGTTCTGTTGCTTGGGTGATGTAAATATGTCTTTAAAGTTAACTGACTGGCCTCTTAACGAGAGCTGAATCAGCCCATATGCAAATAGCTCAGTGTCCTGGACTCACAGCCGTGGCTGCAGTGAACCTCTGCCGCTGACACACATTCACTGGCTACACGTCAATGTGCATGCAGAGCTGATCATTTTGGGTCTTCTGTTTGTCTTGTGGAGAACACTCTTTATCCAAATATAGAGCTGACAGATAGATTTTTGGTGGCTTTAGGCCATCATGCACAGTTCTGCCACACATCATGGTAAGCCTAGATTTTGAATTAAATAATGTAATGGATTTTATTGACCTGCCCCGTGCTGCTCATCCTTTATATCACGTTCTGCTCTCTTTCCTGTGTTGTCCGTGTGCCCATTATATGCTGGCATCATGATGTTGATTTCTACTTGTGCAGTCATGTCATGAGGGTTTGCTGCTTTTTTTGTAAATGTCCTTAAAAAATGTACCATAAATGTTGATGTAAATAGAAATTACTCAGCATTATCCTGCACTATTAACTCACACACAAACTGGACCAATATAACAGCAGCAGAGCTGTTTATATTGTTTCTATAAAAATTTCCATCTGTACGTTGCAGGATTGATTCAATCCAAAAGATGGTGCGGCTTTAGTAATGCTGTGACTAATGATGTACACGATTCAGTCACCACAGGGACGTCCCCTCCAGAAGCTGAAGCTGTATCGCCACCTCAGTGTGCAGTGTTAAGCACATGTAGCGTTTGCTGAACTCCTCCTGCCTGGTTCATGTTGTTGTACAAATCAGCCATTTGGCAGGTCCCTGCTGCGTGTTTGTGTTTTTTAAACAAACACAGCAAAGTCCAGGGTGAGTTAAAAATGACTCATTCTGTTGCGTTTGACCACGTCTCTATTATCTGTTGGGCAGCACAGATACAGAAGATGAATATTTTTGTTGTAGAACGTCCTGGGAGAGAAGGTGCGAGTGTGTCTGGTTTAAGAAACTATGTGAGCTGAAAACCACAATTACAGTTTTCGCACATTTTTCAGCCTGTTACAGTAGAGGCCCTGAAGACAAAGAAGCTGATGGAGCTGACTAGTTACTGTCTAAATGTTTGTAGTAGTTAGCAATTTCCCACACTTTTGCCACCTTTTCTGCTCACTCAGCTTTCCTGTAGAAGTTGAGTTAAAAATTGACTCCAAGGGCTCCGAGTGGCAGGTGTGCTTTTTCTGACGGACTGACGGTAGCCTGATGGAACCAGCTGGGTCGATTGGACTGAGCTGAGAGTGTGTCAAGTGACAGCAAAGGAATATGAACTCCTTGTGCTCGTCGTCGCGTTGCGTTCGTGCAGATTTGATGTGATTGCACTGAATCATACCCTTGAATCTGTGATTGGCTGAAATGAAAGGAGACATCTAATAGGCTACAGATGTTTCACTTTTGAGAAGAATGCAGTATAGTTCCCATATTACAAACAGGTTCAACAGCATGTGTCTAAATGCAGCAACATCCCAATATGCTTCTGATGAAAACTGAGTGTTGTTGGACGAATTTGTGTCGTGATGACGCAATAGCACATGGTTAACTTTCTCAGTCTTCTTTCTAACTGTTGGCTCTCTCTCGCCTTCCTCCCACAGTGGGGTTGGGTGGCCATGGACCCATTCAGCCAGCTTATCCTCACCATCTCGGTGACCAGTTTCCTCACCTTCCAGTGGCTCTTCCACAAAGTCAGCCCCTGGATGTCCATGAGAATCAGCCCCGGCTTCCTCAGCCTCAGCGACAAGCAGAAGGTCGAATGGAACTCAAGGTGACCTGAGATGAACGTCTGACCACTATGAGTCTCAATATCTGCATGTTGTAGTGTGACACTGATGCTGCCCAGAGGGGCTTTGTTTCAGCTGGTTCCAAATATGTGCACTGACAGTTAACCCACATATTTCCTGTGACACGAGTATCTGACTCACTAGTCGGATGCACTCTGTGTTTTGCAGTGTTTTCCCCACATGCTGCAGCATGGTGGAAACCCAGTGGAAAGGCCTTTGTTTTAACTGTGCATTTTGTCAGTTCTCGGAGTGGCAGAGTTAAAGCTTGCTTAGTTTTTACAGATTTTAAAGCGTAACAAATCGTGGGATCAGACGTGTAAACGATGTGTAGGCACAAGAAACACACACACAAACTGGTAATTATAAAGAAGGAAGAGGTGCTTGCAGTCTACCCAGCATTCTGTGAAGTGTCAGTCAGAGGTGCTTCTGTAAACTTAATCTGAAATTATCTATGAGTGATGAATTTCATCGTTGGACATTGGAACCATAAATTCCCTGATTATGATGTTTTCATGTGATCCCAAATCTCAAAGCACTTTGTAAAATCTGCTTCAATACTAGCTCTATTGATCAGTCCTTGATAGATACCTTTGAAGTTTAATAATATTGAGTAAGATGATACTGTGGTGATGGTTTACAGGTGCGTGTTGTGAGCTGATGAAAAACTGTCGGTTAACTTGCAGGTTTTCTTGGCTGACTGGTCTAACGAGTGGTTGAGGGACGGTTGTTTGAAGCTTGTGTACATGCAGCTGTTTGCACAGGGACTGAGATTTATAGGCCACAATTAAGAATATGTGCAGCTTTGGAAAACTTGCAAAGATAATTTATATGTATATTTATGTATTATGGATTTAGTAGTGAATCAGAGTCAGATTAACCTGGGAAAAAATGTAGGTTTTTGTCCAAAACATAAATTATTCTCATTTATCAGTGTTTCCACATCCCCAATATCGAAAATATACTAGTTTCTCCCTCCAACAGTCAGATTAAATGAGTAGAACGATTTTATATTAGCAGCCTCATCAGTCAGAAAGAACAGACAAGTAGGTCTGCCTCAAGGCTGATGACTGTTTGATCAGATAACACTCAAGTGTCATCTGTGAACTTGTTATGGGAACATTGCAGATACTGGCTAGAACAACCAGATCAGAACAAAAAGATGGAGTTTGTTTGTGTCTTGAGGAAGACAGGCATGCTGCTGGGATCTTCAGGCACTGTCGGAGACTGCTGAAATGTCTGCTGTAGACTTCAGGCTGTTGGATGTCCGACGGGGAGGAGTGTTCTGTCCAACTTGCATTAATCATTCATTTTCCTGTTCTCTCATACTCTGTTTATTACTCATGAGAGCACTTGTGAAATTGAAATGGTCACATGGTTTATGAGAAAATGAAAATTAATGATTGATGGAGCTGGAGTCAGGCCACGGGGATCCCTGTTCAGGTCCATGACTTTACAAATTCTCTTTCAACAGTTTTACAGTCAGTGTGCTTGTCATTCTGTCTTACTGACTGATCGCTGAGAACTGTTGGACTGTCTCGCTGCCTTAATGACTGCCTGGGACTGTGCACTGCTTTGCCTGACCCTTCAGCATTGTTTAATCTCTTAGTCTAATTGGTCTGAATCTGTGTGCAGCCCTGACAGGCAATCAGTTGATTCACTGTGAGCTCCAAAAATGCAGCACTCTAAACCAGAGAGCAGCTCCAAGGCAGTTTCTCCTGAATGAAGATGAATATTCACTGTTCCTTTAGTGTGATCATCAAACAGAAGATGACATGCATCAGTTTCTTTTCTTGTCAGATGGGAGTAGATCATCACTGCTGTTTTGTGTGTGTGTGTGTGTTTTCATTTCAGGACAGTGTCAACGTTTCACGCACTGTTGGTGGGAATCTTCTGTCTCCACATCTTGTTTTTTGATGATGCCGTCAATGAAGACCCAGTCTGGTGAGGGTCTGGCTGTGGATGGCTTGTTTTTAACCTTTATACTTTATACATACTTTTGGTTCATTTCATACAGTATGTAAGTTTTTTCTGTCCGATCATACCTTAGCAACAGTAAATGCATGGGGTTCGAGTAAGAGAGACTCTTCATATTCAAAGAGATTGCAGGTTGCTGGTTCTTCTTTAACCTTTACAACATCAAAATGCGAGGGCAAGATTTTAAGAATGTCTGAGCATTTGTGGTTAATTATCTGACCACCTGTCACAGTAATCTAGTATCACTTTCAGGACTAAGAGGTAATGTTAGCTCATAGCTAACTTCTTTATTATGTGGATTTATGGCATTGACTGTATACAAATATGAATGACATGAAATTGAAAGCATCTGGATCGCCCCCTGGTGGCTGGCTGCAGTGTTGGTCACTCTACTTGATAGCAGATGGGACATGAGCCAAAAAGAAACCTTTCACGAAGATAGTGTCTGCCATTTTAGGTCTTTCTTATCATGTTAATATATGATATAAATATTGTTTTTTTTTCTAATAAGTTGGGTTTTACAAAAAGGTTTGATTGTTTTAACATACCCTAACTATAAACATTAGAAGGTCAAACGGAGTTAGCTGTGGCCACAGTGGTCATTTTGGCTGATATAAATTTAGAAGTTAGAGATAAGACAAATGCTTGTATGTAATTATAAACACCCGCTGTTTCAAAAACTACAAAGAATTTTGTGCAGTAAATCTTTCACCGTTATCTGTGTAAACTGCACATGTGCTGTGCTCGTATTATCAGCAAAAATGTGTTTTTAAACAAAGTTTTCTAAAGGAAATCTTTCTATTTAACACATTCTTTTTAAGCTAAGTTACTAAGGTCATAATGAATATTTTTCTTTACAGTCAGGGTTAATGAGCAACATGCATCCAGCACACAGGATACTATAAAGTTCAGCTTGAATTTTCAGATACTATTTACAGTGTTGTTAATGGTATCATTCTAATACTTGATCAACAAAACATAAGGAGAGATATAACCTTTTCAGTGTTACTATGTGTGGTTCAGGCACTATGAAGCAATATACATAATACTGTTAATTCTGTTTTGGCAGGAAGCAAAATGGCCGCCACAAAGTATTTTTGTGATGGCTCAATTTCAGAAAAGTCTAACAAGATTCGTGCTTTTATGAAAAAGTGAACATTTCAACTCAAATTTGGCATTTATCACCTGGACTGTGTGGAAAGCTTGTGAAAGAAGCAATAGTAAGCAAGAGGTGGGGCAAATATTTCTGTTAGTTAGACTCGATTAGCGATTTCGAATTCCGATATCCACCTCTGCTTGGAAGGAAGTGGTGTACTTATTCAGGTGCTCTTTATGTCAGTTTCCTTTTTTAAAAAACGAGTCACCAAAGCCAAAAAAAGATTTTCAGCCTCCACACTTGAGGAATTTAATCCCACAAACTGAGTCTTTTTTTGTCTTCTTCAACAGGGGAGATCCTACACTGGTGAAGACTAATGTTGCCATCACAACAGGCTACCTCATATCTGGTAAGAGAACAGTTTTGTGAAGGTCATTTGAGTTTGGGTCTTACATCAGTTGTCTCTACTTTGAATGTTTTCATTGTGCTGATAACATGTGATCTCTCTTTCCTCCTTGTTTTCCAGATCTGCTGCTAATATTTTACTATTGGAAGGCGATAGGCGACAAGTTTTTTGTAGTTCACCATCTGGCAGCATTGTATGCTTACTACTATGTACTGGTGAGTGCCCTATTGTCCAATAGCAGAACGTGCAGGCAAGATGGGAAGGAGACAACCAAGGGTGAACAGCTGTGTCCTGTCAAGTTGGGTGTTTGAACTAATTTAGCCACCGTTCAGCAAGCGCCCACGTCTGTCCCCGTGCAGCTCATAGAGGTTAGTTAATCATGCACAAAGTAGGGCCAGACTGGTTGGTATAACAGCAGAGAAGGAAGCCTTATGGATGTTTACAATCCACCTCTTTGGCTCTAACAGAAGTGGGGAAAAAGTGCTGCAGAAAGTAATTCTCTGGCCGCTGAGTTCAGTATGAGTTGCTGTCCATTAGAGATGTTCCAGCAGGTGTCATGGCTTGTCTGCTCAGTTGTGTTTTATTTTATTTTGTTATTTTTTAACTTTCCTGGAAATCACTGATTTAGAATAGTTTGCGGGAACTACATTGATAACCATTGCTTTCAAGTCAGTTTGACACTTCACTTGGACTTAGCTGGACTGTAAGTCATGTGATGACTGACCCTCGCGGTTTGCCAACTCCGCTGTTTGGTGTGAGGCCTGTATTAGCGTCCTTCTGTATTTGTGGGTATTGACATCATCCTCACTTCATCTGAAGTACTAATTAGTGACTCACTGGTTATTGCTGAACTGCTAGTATACAGTTGGCTGTAGATGTGGAGATTTAGCATAGTCTACTCAGCATTTACGGGCAGCGCTGTTCACTCTTGGTTCAATCTGAAACCCTCTAGGTCGCCAGGATCTGTGGATAATTATTAAGGAAATGAATGACTATGGTAATTTTTGCATGGAATGCTCAATGATGGTACTGGCTGACGACCCCCTCCCCCCCCTCACCTTGCCCTTACAACTTCTGTGCTTTCTGTTTTGTTTTACTGACACCCTTTAATGTTGTGTGAATCTGACGTAAGCTGAACTTTTCTGGGCTTAGTGCAGCTGAATGCCTGACTGTAACCGCTGTGTGCATGCTGGCAGTTCTGAAGCGTACGACACAGACAGGGTTCCTTTCTTCTTACTGTGCATGTCAACAAAACAGAATTTAACTTTCTTATTTACACCTGTCTGTTTTTGTGCCGGAGCCTAGATCTGCCTCCTCTTTCTCTTCCTTACTCTCCTTCTGAGACTGACAAAGTCTCAAACACTGACAAAGCCGCTTAAAGCCACTGTCGACCACATCGCACCAAGTGCATCAGCAGATAGCCAGGCCCTTTTTCTAATGCAATGTTGAATGTATTCCGTCAGGTGTTTGAAACTATTCAGGATTACTGTTGTTAAAAGTCAGTCTTTTCCTTCATATCAATTTTATTTTTGAGAAGCAAACTTGCAGGGAATTCAGTTTGTTCCCCTACAATACATGTCCTGGATCTTCCATTTAGTAAGAAAGACATACAGTGTGCATTGCTCTGCCTCTGAGTCACCATAGTTTTACATCGTTGAGTATTATTTTTCTGGTACTTCATTGCAGCTGGAAAAACAATCATTGCACAGTCTTGGTAAAAAGCACTTGAGCCTTACGGATGTTTGGTTTCAAACACGTGTTTAGAGTAAAGCCTGATCTGCATCCCAGTCACTGGCTGGATTCACCGAATTTTCTTCTTCCATATTTCTGTTTCTGAATAATAATAGTAAGTAGGCATGGATGACATTTATCAGCCCAATAATGGAAATTTATATTAACATCTGTTGGCCATGAGAAACGGCTAATTATTGCTTATCTGTTGAAGAAAAAAAAATACCTATCTTGCATCCCTAATAAGATTAACTCAATCATCAGAATGAAATAATGTATATATAACTTGACTGGACATCCAGTTCTTGATTTGCAGAAGCAGAGCAAGCACCTGTATCTTAAACTAATACGTAGATGCGATGAAGCAGGCCATACTGTCACTGGACACTCATGACTGTTTCTTCAGACTAGATCTGAAACTCAAGTGATTGCATGAAGTCAACTGTGGCAGAAAAAAAACAAAAACATTGCCAGTCACGTTACTGCAGCCACACTACATGTGCCGTGGGGAAAAAAACAAATTGACAAACACTTGATGTCATTTTCATTTTATTTAGTTTGTACCTGGTCCAATTTTTCATATGTTGTCAAAGTCTCTTATTAGTTAATGTGTTGAGTGTGTTTATGTGGAAGTATTCATGTCAAATACACAGTGATTTATGCCTACTCAATACACACAGCCAAATAAAGAGTTAAATTTATTCTGACATGAGAAACCTGTATTTTAAAAGAAATTACAAACAGCTTAAAGAGCTTGCTGGTATGTTTTTCTATTTTAAGTTAGTCATTGAAGCCATTTAATGATTTTATTTAACAGCACTGTAATCTGTCTTTTCATGTGTGTGTTTTAACAGTGAAGCGTAGCTTAATCAAAACGATGGAAACATAAGATAACTGCTGTGTAAATTTAGATGCATGCTTTCTTCTCAGTGTTGTAAGTGTTGCTTCTTATTTGCTTCCAATTGCGGTGGCATCTTTTTTTCCATGTTCTTCTAATATCTGTCTGTCTGTCCGTCTGTCTGTCTGTGTGTCCTCCGCTGACTTTAACATCAAAAGCCCCTCTTCAAACCCTACATGCAAAAACTACCAACACCAAGTCGGGTTGTGTCATCCCCGTTCATGCAAAAACTACCAAAAGGGTTGTGTGTCATTTAGAAACCGAGAGCAGGTCTTGAATCTAGATGGGGACTTTTATTTATTCCTGTCTTGTCTGCTGCTATTGCTGTTGTGTTGCACTGAGCAGATATGATGCCCAGTCACAGTATGGACTTACCAGTTCCTAGAGGTACTAGCATGCTCATGCTAGGTGGAGAGCTCACCTCATATGGTACAGAAACTGAAATGGAGATGTTTGTATCACACAAGTATGTTTCAGTAAGCAGCTCTTTTTTTTCAGCCCTGATGGTAAGTCTCCTTTTACATGCTGTAAAAGTCAGGCCACAAAATAACTTGGAATTATGTTCTTTGCAGGTCATTTTAGTGAAACTGAAAGCTGTGAATTTTATCTTAATTTAGAGGTAGACTTGTGTTCTGGACGTATTATGGCCCTTGGCTGAACACAGAATTGAATTTTGGAACACATGAGCCACACTCGTCTAACTCCAATTAAAGTTAAGATACAAACTGCAGGATTCAGTTCATTTTCAGTCAACAGATAATTCAAATTTATTTGGTGAATGGTGCAATTTTAGGCCCATCATTTTAGTCTGAGTGCCTGTTACTAAAGCTGATTTTGAAAGGTAGGGCAGGTCATCAGTGTTTATGACGTGACGTCCTGAAAGCATCTTGGTTTTGAGATCATCTTCACTCTGTTTAGCAGCTGCTGAAAATTCTGCAGTTTTTTAGAGTGAAATGGAAATAAAGCCATGTATGCTTGTCTTATAACAGGATCACTTAAAGAGTTCAAAGTGGCTTCTGTCCAGCTTGAAAACCACTGTCTGTAGTTTTATGTTATTAAAGTCACTGTTAGTTTCATTAGGATTTCGAGTACTCACGTCGAGACTCAGCTTTGAGTTCAGGTAAAAGGTGGGTAAGAAGATGCTGCAGATGATCTCATAACGAAGACAACACCTGACAAGACCTGATCTTTTTAAATTAAAGAAATGTGTTTCGCAGATAAACATGTTGCTTTGATTCTGCATGGCTTTTGATTGCTCCTTTAAGTAGTGGCTGACTAAATGTATGTATGGTTGTACAGTATATACATAAGCCTGTGTCGATATTTGCTCAGTTCTTAATGTTGAGATGTTATTCAGATGAATTGCCTTGCTGTATGGTTTTCTGCTTTCTGGATAAAAAGTTGACAGATAGTTTGTTGTAATTGATGATTAATATGTGAGTAATTTATTATAATGATGTTGGTCTATCTAGTGTGTTCACTCGGAGTAACTGGCCATATTACCGTTAAAGTTGAAGTTGATATTCATGGTTCCCAGTCGGGGTGTAAGGAAATATTGATACATGGGAGTATTGCAGTATTATGTTTTCTTTATACTGTATCAATTCTCCACATTTTTAGATAATATTTTACCTTTTATTTGTGACAGAGGTTTATTTATTTTATTTTTATTATTTATTTATTTTAAAAGGGAATGTGAGTGCAGGATAAGTTTCTGATCACAATAAATGAAGAGAATGAATTATTAAGAAGTCAAATTAAAGTACGGGCTAATTTTGGCCCCCGAAAAACTTTGAAGGAATAATTGTGTGCCCTGAAGGAGAAAGGCTCTTTTGTTATATCTGCCAAATGGGTCTATATTTGGTGAGGACTTGATCTAATTTTAGACCCAAGTTCCCCACACTGTAGATGAATTTTTCGCAGTATGAAATATCATATGGTTATGTCTAAAGATGCCTTGGAATTGTAGACATTCATTATTTGTCTGAAGAGCAGGCGGAACATCAGCTTCACGTGTGATGATCCAAATGATTTGGTGTCTTGTTCTTGTCCCTTTCATGTTTTGTTGTCTTCCTGTTCTTGCCTTGTTCTTTCCAGGGCCAAGGAATGTTGCCTTATTTTGCTAACTTCCGTCTGCTTGCTGAGTTTTCTACACCATGTGTGAACCAGCGGTACGTACCTGCTTATGAATGACTTGGGTCTTCAAAGGTCCAGTGTGTACGAATCTAAGAGAATCTGTGCTTTTGTTACCTTAAAATGGGCCTTTTATATCTATGGAGGAAGTACGTTCTCCTCCGCAAAGTCCGCCATGTTGTTCTATTGGAGCCCAGAGCGGACAAACAAAACGGTAGGTCTAAAGAGGGACTATCAGGTTTTTAGTGGCTCCGTCAGGGAGGGTGAGAGGAGGAGTGATCAGATTGGACTGCTAGACGCTAGCTGACTGTACTACTGGAGATTATGTGTCTGTCTGTAATACTTTATGTGTACTGTTAGGCAGGAGTTTTTAAATACATGCAGGTTATCCACTGCTTGTTGCATGTTTTCTTTGTGTTCAGTCGGTTCTTTTTTTAATTTGATGGTTGTCTAAATCTTTTTCCATCCAAATTTTAAACCATTTATCTGGACAAATCTTAAGTCATACCAAATGTGTTATTTGTGATTGTCTTCATCATTTTCATATTTAGATGCTCTCCTGTTATACTCTGTTTTCTTAACTATGTGTTGTGTTTCAGCTGGTTCTTTGAGGTGCTTGGTTATCCCAAGTCCTCCCGGCCCAACATGGCGAATGGCGTTGCCATGGCAGTAGTCTTTTTCATGGTCCGCATCGCCGTCATGCCGGTCTACTACAGTCGTATGTATACGGTCTATGGCACTGAAGCCTTCTACCTGGTGCCCTGGGGTGGCCGTGTAGCCTGGATCTGCTCCAGCATCTGCTTGGACGTCATGAACATTATGTGGATGCATAAGATTGCCCGCGGCTGCTACAAAGTGCTGCGCTCGGCGCGCCAGAGCAAAGCCGGCGTGCCTCAGGAGAACGGGAAGACGGATTAAGGGAACCAGGGTGTCAGCGGCGAGACAATGCCACAGCAGAGACAAAACGACATCACTCTCGGTGGACTGGCCAGCAGCAGCTTAGACACCTGCCCGTCACACCCGGGACGAGTGAGATCACAGGACTGAATGTAACGAGGGAAACTGAGATTTTTGTGTCGTAAGTGGGCACCGTCTCCCAGCTGTACAGATGGATTCTTTAACTGGCCATCCCTAAGCCATGAAATGACCTCTTAGCAATACTCTGTGCGCATGGCCAGTTATTTTTCTCTTGAACAACTGACACAGAAGAGGTCGTCCTGGGACAGTGGACTGTTAGCCCAACCACAAATTGTCAAAAAGTTTACCGTTCTTTACGTACTCAACAAAAGACTACATTTTTTTTTGTATTACTACTGTTGCCTGAGTCCCAGGATAAAAGTGATGAATAAGGAAAAGGGATGGAAAAAGTGAGGGAAACTCAAAAACATTCAGCGATTCCTCATTGACAGTCAGTGCCATGAAATCATTGTCAGATGCTTGTTGAGGAGAAGGGTCAAGCATCTCTTAGTTTTTCCTCAGTAAACCTTGAGCTAAATTTGCAGGGACTCGACTGACACGGGATGAAATTACATTAAGTGCAGTCACAGGGAGCGAATCGGTTCATCTCTAACCCACTGTCATTCAATTAAGAAATTCGTTTACAAAGCCGGCCTTTAAGACTTTTATTGGAATATTGTGAGTCTTTTATTTGCATTTGAATGCGTTTGAATTTAGTTTCAGTCATGTGGGGTCAAACAGGCATCAGTACGCTGTATGTAGTCTGTTTCTTTTGTCTTGCTGGTGTCAAGGCAAATAGATTTTTAAAGATATGATTCGAGATAACTGTTTTAATGGGAAGGAGACTGATGTACAGAGTACCTTTAGATATGCCTGAAAGGGAAACTGAATGTCAATGCTTTGTTTGTACACTGACATTAAGCAATTCAAGAACAGTAATTTTCCTTAAAGAAATATGGATTTAAAGGGGAATTCTGGTATTTTTAAACCTGAGCTCCATGTTTACATGTTTTTTGTGTATAAAGTTCATGCTTTGCAAATCCTTTAGAACTGGTCCAGTAGATCACCTCAGCTGGCAGCAGCAACACGTGATCCTTTGGGGCGACTCGGACCGTCACAGTCACGTCCACTGGAAGTGCTTGTCGCTCTGAAATCTCGCGGGTGGTGAGTTGTTGCAGTTGTCACCTCATCTGGTTTGTCGACATCACCTAAACATTCGGCCACGACCTTGGAAATAGATTCTTGCTGGTGGTTCCTCTCGGAAAACGCCAAACTTCTCACTCCATCTCTGACTCACATGTTCACTCCTGCAGCTTCCTGCAGCAACTGTTCTCTCGGAAGATTTCAGAGTGAGACTTCTTCCTGAGCGAGGCTTGTTTCTGGTTAAACGTGAAAGGTTTTACTCTTTAACAAAAAAAGAGATCCTCTCTGTAATGTTCTCAGATGCTTAGAGTAACGGGCTCCACCTGGGAGAGGCAATAAAAGCATTTTAATTGGACATAAGTTTGACTGCCCAGGCTGCCCCACATATGAATCATTTACACACAAAATATGTCAACGTGAGACTCGGGTTTAAAAATACCAGAATTCCCCTTTAATGTGTATACATCCTGACACTTCACAGAATGGAACAAGCGTCGCTGAGACGTCACTTGGTTTGGTCGAGCCTACATTGTATTTATTACACACTGTGCAATGTGGCGGATTCAGAATCAGTGTCATAGACAAAGATGAACCTACAGACAGGGAGCAGCTGCTTTGAAATGTGTGTTTATGTTAAGAGGTTTGGTGGAACATGTTGACAGGACTCTGACACTCACACACACAGATTTTATTTCCCCAGCATCAGGTGTTGGCCTTAGCTTTATGGAATATTCACACTTCCTCTTTATGATATGTTTTTTAAATTTACCCCTGGGCAACATTTGCTGACAAGCTGCATGCTGCTTTGTGCGTTTGCCATGAATTGGAATTTAAATTCAGTACATGATTTCAGGTTTATGTAAAATCAAAGACATTATTCTGTGTTTCAGATGGTTCTGTATATGTTGGAGCATTGTGAGCTTCTTTCTCATACATATAATGTGCACTCCCATATTTATTCATTGAATGCATTTCAGGATTGTCTTACTGTTTTCAGTGGGCATGAATTTAATGAAAGGATTGGTTTTTTTTTTTCTTCAAACCACCATCACCCGGCAGTGCATCCATCTTAATCATCCTGCATCTCTGAACACAGGAAAAAAAATCCGTTCAGAAGACAAATCATGTGCTCAAATTAAAAGCAACATTTCATCACTGACTTATGAAACCTGCACCTGAATCTTCATCGCGAGTGCGTCTTTTCAGGCTGTGCATCAAAAGCTTCTGTCGGATGTTTTACGAAGCGCAAACGGGGTTCGCTGGTCTTTGGAAACTCGCTATGCTGTGTTCAGAATTTGATTTTGTTGCCTTTTTAAAAACAACTTATGATTGCACAGTGAATATTTTGTTGCATCCAGCTTCTCAACCACTGAAAAATGTGTTGCTTTTCAGTTCTTCTGTGTTTCAAATGTCTGATGCCTGTCTGACGGCATCGGCCTTTGTAACAGATCAGTTTCAACTGTAAACCGAGACTCGTAAAGGTTGGTTGTTTTAGTGCTTTTATTACAGTTTTAAAATTTTTAGAGATTTATGTGTTTGCGCCAGTGCTTAAGCCATTGCTACTCTTTTTTTTTTTTTCTTCAAATCCCTGAGCATTTGCATACAACAGTGCCAACTTGCAACCATGATTTGATGGTTCAGATCATTTCTGTCCACAAAAACGCTGTGAATGGGGCTCAGTTTAGTTTGGCATGTAAAACAGTGTGAAAGACTTGTCTCAGTTAGGCCACGGATTCCAGGCAGCGTGTCTGGAACAGGATGGACTTGGACTGTCGCCTGCTCTACATGTGGACATCACTATCTCACACCTTAGGAGAGAGTCAGGATGTGCCGTTTGTTCACATTTCAGTGGAATTAAATGGAAGTCACTCGAGGGTTTCAGGACAGCAGGCTCCTTCTGGTTGAATCGGGGGTGGCTCTGTATGCAAGGTCATGCATGGTCAATATGGTCTTCTTCATGCACTCTCTATAACTGCATGTGGTATTGCATGGGGATTGCACTGTAAACAAAATAGCATTTACATTTGCAAGGCAAGTTTTGTTCTTTTTCTTTTTCTTAGTACATGTACATAATGTTTACTTAAACGTTATTCTTGTACTGTGCCACATAATGTAACCCACAGATGATAATGATGTGATGGGAACATCTTAAAGCAGATATTTAGTATAATATCCAGCACAGAAAATAATCAGTAAGGGAATACTTGAATACTAATCAGCACAGTTTATAACAATCTGGGCAGTGCAAATAAGCATTAATCTGATGTGCATCTTGCATTACAAGCGTACCATTGTCTTTAATTTATTAATCCAAGAGACGTAGACGTAAAGTGAAGCGGATGCTCGTTGGGAGAGCAGAGTGCTGCTGTCGGCTAGATAAACTGGTGTTGGTGTTGTTTCTGTTCTGAATGTTGTATGGAGGTCAGACATGAGTAGGTGGAGTGTTCAGTGACATTCTATGAATGTATTGGAGAAAAGTAAAAAGAAAAAAAATTGTCATTTACGTTTTCATTTGTTCTTTACAATAAATCCCAAATTAACTGATGTGCTGTGTGTCATTTGGGTGCTCACTTGTTTAGCTTGTCTTTAGCATGGATTCAGTAATGCTGCCAAAAATGTGCTAAAAATCACCAAACCTAAACAGATTTGTATGCTGCTATTTGAAGAAATCATTAACCAGTCACAGCAGCAGAGCTCACTTTACCCCATTCCCACTGATAATAACAATATTGTAACAATATACATACACATTTCAAATGTCACTTCATTTTCAGTGTTATGGCTTATTTTTCCTGGCAGTTGTGTAATTTCTTATGCAGAGGCAAGTTCTTAACTGAGAACAATATCTAAACATTGTGGTGCCATTAAACTGGAGACAAAAATAATACAATATTAAACTCCCACTTCACATGGTGTGTGCTAATGTCGTACATGGCCACTAGAGGGCAGTACGATAATGTATTTTAGTTTTCTCCAGCCTTACTTCAGATCCCTGCAGGCGATGTGTCCTGCAGTGGGGCTCTGGTTTTGAGGGCCCGAGTTGACAGACAAAGCAAGACTCAAATCAGACTGAATCACCTTCAACAAACACAGTTCACTGGGGAACATCTACAAACACAGTCATCATGGTGACGGTGGAAGATGACCCCTGAAGCCACCCTGCAGTAAACAGAAGATGATAATCTCTGTTTTTATCATGACAGCAGAATTAAATCAAGGCTGTCAGCATACAAATGTTCAGCAGATGATATAAGCTTGTATACGTATATATGATGTGTCAGAGGCCTCACAGACGAAAGAGCAACACTTTACTTTGTTTAACCACCACAGTATATCTACAGTAGTATTGACTCATTTCATCATGCCTGTAAACCTGCCTACCATAGCATTATATTTCATATTTTATTGTATTATATTTTATTTTATATCTTATATTCTTAACTTCTTCTGTCTTAGATTTTCACCTTTACATGCATGATTTTCTTTGAATACACCTGTTGTTTCAGTTTGTCACGTTTGCCTTAATACATGTGTTAAGTCACTCTAGCAGACATGAATACGGTAAATATTACAACAGAATCCAAGCTGCGGCAGCTACAATGAAACTACAAAAAAATGTAGCATTATACACAGAAAAAGTAACTTTTCACAAGTTTTATTAAGTGCTCGATGTTCATTTGACTTCATCAGTGTCCAGTGTTTGGATCCACTGACTGACTGTCAGTCGCAGACAGCTCAGACCTTTATGTTTTAAATAGAATATTTATTCTTTGACTTTGCCTATCAGGCTCTGCAGGGTGATCAAAGTGCAGAGTCATTATCGCAGCAGATGCTCACTGTCTGCAGGGATTGGATGTGGGCTTTCTGGTTGAAGGACATTCTTGTCCTCAAGGCTTTCTTATCTGGAAAATCCCCTCCACAAACACACCACGTACACACACATTAACATCATTTTGCTTTTTTAATTCAAGAAAGAGTGATGTTTAAAAATCTCCCACTAATAGTTTGTGATGCCACACTTTAATTACTGTTACAGCGTATTTGTTGTCAGTGGAAATGACACTTTTACACCTTTGAAACTCTTACGTAGCACATTATTTTATTGTAAGACTGACATTATTTCGAACAACCACGATAGTTTTAAACAAACATACTGCTGTATATCTTAGTGACATCTGACCTACTTTACAGTACAGTATTTTAAATACATTATATGGACAAAAGTACTGGGACACACCTCTACATTATTCAATTCAGGTGTGGTGTGGGGTTTTTTCCCCAGTGAGGGGAAATCTTAATGCTTCAGCACACCAAGACATTTTGGACAATGCTATGCTTCCAACTTTGTGGCAACAGTTTGTTGAAGGCCCTTTTCTATTCCAGCATGACTGTGCCCCAGTGCACAAAGCAAAGCTCCATAAAGACATGGTTGGATGAGTTTGGTGTGGAAGAACTTGACTGGCCCACACAGAGCCCTGACCTCAACCCCATCCAACACCTTTGGGATGAACTGGAACGGAGATTGTGAGCCAGGCCTTTTGGTCCAACATCAGTGTGTGACCTCACAAATGCTCTACTGCATGAATGGGCACAAATTCCCACAGAAACACTCCAACATGTTGTGGAAAGCCTTCACAGAAGAGTGGAAGCTGTTAGAGCTGCAAAGCTGTTTGTGTGCTTAGGATGCGTTGTCATTAATGTCCAAGTCAAGTGTCCCAATACTTTTGTCCATGCTGTGTACTTTATCCTGCCTTCGTTTATTTCATTTAAAAAATGTTATTAAAACTTCACCAACGACAGTATATAATCAATCATTTATCTAAATATCTTGTAGGTCGTGAGCATCTCCTGCAGTGGACTGTGCGGTTGCAGTGGACACTACAAACACTTCGTCACTGTCAGAGTCTGAAGTGGAACTTGATGAGACGGAAGACAAGATGAGATCATCACTGGGCTTTTGATTAGGACTCAAGGACACACCTACAGTTTGTACAAACAGTTTGTACAAACTGTAGGTGTGGAGGATGACAGGGGTTAACTCTCTAGATTCACTTCCAAGAAAAGGTTCAGCATAAATAACACAGCTGTACATGATAATGACGGGTGTAAAACACGAAAGGCGATATCGTGGCATGTAGACTCATAACCATCACCAAATTATATAATATATTACGTAACCCCCTTCATGTGTTCTAAAGTCTCAGTCATAAAACCATCTCTTGCACATCTTACACGCATTCTTACACATTAATTACGAGGCTGATCAACAAATAATACAATCTATGGGATATTTAGCGTTAAAAACTGCAAATTCCGGGTAATGAAAGTGGATTATGTAATCCAGCAAGAGAGGCCAAAGAGTAACAGTGAGAGGTAAACAGTTATCCCGCTCTGTACCTTTAATGAAGGACAAAAAAGTTTAGTAAAACGGCTCATGTCAGAAGATCAGTGCAACAAACATGGAATCAGGTTATTTAACAGATGAGGAATCCAGTCTGAGGCGACCAGGTGTCGGACCGTCCCCTCCCCACAGGTTGATAAGGGAAGAGCCTTAAGGGGTGTGTTTCACCTGCGGAATTCATTCAGACCCTTCGGCGTGTTGCTGCCCACTCTGTCCCCAGACATGGCCACCAACTTCACCAAGAACGCAGAGGAGAGACCGGAGTGCTACAAGGCCGAAGTGAAAGGCAGGTCGCGCTTTTGCTCGAGCTTTCAGGGATCAGCTGATCCACTGGCTTAATCCCAGAGGTTTTGAGCTTTTCTGTGTTTTCTGACACGCAGGTGATATTCCCAGCTGGCTGCAAGGCACGCTGCTGCGTAATGGCCCCGGCATATTTTCTGTGGGGGACACCAGCTACGAGCACTGGTTCGATGGGATGGCCATCATGCACAGCTTCGCCTTTAAAGACGGTTGGTCCTGTGTTACTCACTTGTCAGTTTCACAGCAGTTCTTCTGTTCCAGACAGTGTCAGCATACATAAAGAAAACATTTTTTTTTTTTGCCTTACAGGTGAAATGACCCACAGAAGCAGATTTCTCAGGAGTGACACCTATAACGCGAACATGGCAGCTAACAGGATCGTTGTGTCTGAAATGGGGACAATGGCATACCCGGACCCAAGCAAGAACTTCATTGTGAAGTAAGCAAACTCTTTCTGAATCCCTGCAGAGTCTCATTTTATTGTTTCTGTTTGTTTGTTTGGTGTCCAGTTCAGTTCTCAAGGTTCTTCAGAGTTTTTATTGTTTTTCCTGTAACGGTGCAAACTCTAATTTGAAAAACACTGCGGGTCTAACCTGTCTGCAGTTCGAAAAGGCGCTCAAGCCAGCCTCCACAGTGTTTCCAGGTGCTCAGTATACGAAACACTACGGTAACAGCGAGTTCGGACCAATTTCACAATAAAAGCATTGTCCGGGCAGCTAGACAAAGCTGCATTCAGTCATTAAATCAGTTTATATGTCAGTTTATAAATGAATAAATTAATGAACGAATAAATAAATATAGATAAATAAAATGTAAGCAAAATGAATATGAATAGTAAATGGAGGAAGAATAAATAAGTAAATGAGAAAAATGAGAGGACTTTTATTTTGTAATGCTACATTACAAAACTTATTTTGTAATCAAAATTTTAATCAGAATGTACATCAGAATTTCCCGTAAGTTATTGTGTGACACCCTGCAGTGTGCTGCTGTCATCCTGAAGTGAAATTGGTCAGTGGCAACAGCTAGTTTCCTTGAAATAGAATAGAATAGAAATAAATTTGTTTATTTGTTGTTCAGTTTGAAAACTTGCTGCAGGCCTTCTGTGACATCCGCAACACGCAGACGTGTTACAGTCAAGCAACAGATGACTCCAATGTTAGCATATTCATTTTTAAAACGCCTTCTTGCTTCTCAGGGCGATTACCTTCCTCAACCACACAGTGCCTGACTTCACCGACAACGGAGCAAGCAATTTCATCAAATACGGAAACGACTATTATGCCACCTCTGAAACCAACTACATCCGCAAGGTTGATCCCGTCACCCTGGAAACTCAGGACAAGGTAACGCCATGCTGATGTTGATCGCTTACCAGCGATCCAGGTGAAGGGTTCAGTTCAGAGCTCATGAGTTGTTTGACACAGGTGGACTACACGAAGTACCTGCCGGTGAATTTGGCTTCGTCCCATCCGCACTACGACAAAGAGGGCAACGCTTACAACATGGGGACTTCAATAGCAGAGAAGGGCAAGACTAAATACATGCTGTTCAAAGTCCCCGCTGCTTCAGAAAAAGGTACATGAAAAGATCCTAACCTGCTCTGCTTTGCCCTGACCGCTGCAGCCTTCCGACCAGCTGTGCTTTGTAGAAGGTGTAGAAAGACAATGCAGATGTAGGAGAACCAAACAAGGTGCTCAGAGGTCTGCTTCCATTGGTCGCTTCCTTGAGTGTGAATGCAGTTCACACTTGTCAGCGTTACTTGATTGTTACAGACTGCTGCTGGATTAAAACCTCAGCTTTTCTGTAGTTATCTGCCCTTAACAGTTCCATAGAGTACAGACTGAGTGGTTGTCAGGCAGTCACTCTCTCATCATTATGATTACCACCAGAGCTGACGTGATTTTTCCTTCTTTTCCTTCAGCCAAAGGAAAGAATGCTCCTGCACTGAAGAACGTGGAGGTGATCTGCTCGGTCCCTTGCCGCTCGCTGCTCACGCCCAGCTACTACCACAGCTTCGGCATGACGGACAACTACTTCATCTTCATTGAGCAGCCTCTCAAACTGGACATCGTCAAGATGGCCACCGCATACATGAGGGGGGTCAACTGGGCGAGCTGCCTGAAATTCAGTCCTGAGGAAAATGTACGTGTTTTGATTCATGACATGTCTTTTATATTCACATGACTGAGCTGAATATGAAGCAGCGGTAGATTAAAGGGGAAAAGAGTATCCACGAGTCTACCGATGTTAACTGTTTCCTACTGTCTGTATCTCCAATAGACTCTGATCCACCTGATAGACAGAAAGACGGGAAAAGAGGTTGAGACAAAGTACTACACTGGCTCGATGATTGTCTGCCATCATGTGAACGCCTTCGAGGACAATGGTCACGTGATCTTTGATGTCATCGCCTACAAGGATAACGGCCTTTACGATATGTTCTACCTGAGCAAGCTGAAGGAAAACGCAGCCCTCCACGATGAGTCCTACTCCCAACCAAGCTACAAAAGATTTGCAGTTCCCATCCACTCAGACAAGGTGAGGCTTTTCAAAAACTCAAATGACTTTCATCCTGTGCTGTAGAGAGGACAACACTTTATTTTTACTTTTTTACTGGGTTTCATAGGGCATTGCAGTTGGAGAGGACCTGGTGAAACTCAAATACACAACAGCCAGTGCCGTGAAGGAGAAAGAGGGAAAACTGATGTGCCAGGCGGAGGTGCTCTGTGAAAGTAAAGCTGCTAATGGCCTCTCAGACAGACCAACAGAGCATCACACAGGATTCATATACACTGACACAAATTCAGACTGTCTTTTGTCCCTGCACCTCCTTTCTTCGACTCAGTGAAACACAAAAGTTATGGACCACTGTGGAGTCGGACAGATATGGCTGGAGTGGATGAAAGGTGTACAAAATCCACGACTGTATCTACAGAATCCATAGTTTGAATCCCTTTAGGCTACAAAAGCACTATGGTTAAGGTTAGGAAAACATATTTTCAGTTTGTGAGACAGTCACAACATTTAATCTACAAGATTTATGTACATGGACACAAATCTTCCATCTTAAACTCTTGCTGAGTGTCAAAAAATGTACACAAACCCTGTTGATTAAATTTCATCACAGTTTCATGAGCTGCCCTGATACTGGGTCGAGTATGCACATCAAGTGACTGTTGTTCAAGTAGTATTTCTTACCAGTACAACAACTGTCTTTTGATTTCCCTCAGGTTTTGAGTTGCCCAGAATAAATTATGACGTCAACGGCAAGAGGCATCGCTTTGTCTACGGGAACTGTGTGGAGGGGCCTGCACTGTCAAAACAGGTAACATTCCCTGTTGTCAGGTAGCCCTGGTGAGAACATCCGCCTCATAAGTGTTATTTGCCAAGAGAGACCCGAAACGTGCAGGCGGTTAAAGGACGGGTGTCTTAACCGCAGGGCTATTGGGAAACAGATTGTTCCTGGCAGCATTGTTTTTACAGAGGTAGGAGAAACCGCCTCACTGAGAATCACCACTGGTGCAACAGAGGGAACATTTTCTCCAGGTGTGAATTACCACTTGCACCAACAAATCACTTCAGGTCCTTTCCAATGGGGATACAAAACAATGCAAAGACCTGGAAACTGGGTGGGGCTCCAAAGCGTTGTACTTAGGAAAAGAGCTTTCCTTACATCTCGCTGTACACTCACAGCACAGACGCAAGTCCAGTGGCTGCGAAGAGGAAGGTACAAAAGGAAACATCTTGGCTGAAACAATTAGTTTTGTTTATTACCACTTGACACAGAATTCCATATGCAGAATGCGAACAAAATTTGAATGGTTTTTGGCTGTGGGCTTCATACAATGTTAAGCCCAGGTGAATTAAACGCAGGATGAGCAGAATAAAGTTTTATCTTATCTTAAACAGGAAAAAGCAGACATTATGCTGCTGAAGGTCTGAACCTGACTCATCGCTCTGACTGAAAGTAGCTCAGCTGATACGAGGAAAGAGTTGGTGCCAGTTCCTGAATATACACATTCTATCAACAGCACTAAATCTATTTCGCAACTTTTCTATTTCAAGCCTTTTTTTATCGCTCTGTAGGGTCTGATATGCAGTTGGGACAAGGTACTGCACGAGCAGTCCATGTCTACGAGATAAGCTCATTATGCTAAGTGCTGTTAATGTAAGATAAAGAAAAAAAAATAAGACCAGTGACTCAGACTAGAAACGTAATATGACAAATCAGAAGAAATGTGCTTATTAAAAATGGTTCATATGGGCGTGATTTCAAATTGACGTTTTTTTTATGAATTATCAGCCAGCAGGTGGAACCCAAATTGCTAGTTTTTAATGCTTTTCTATGAGCTGTTTGCATGAACAAAGTTATCCGTTATAAATCTGTTTCTTTACTGTAGATTGGGAAGTTTGACACCGAGACCAAAAAGATGGTTTACTGGGGTGAGGAGAACTGCTGGCCGTCCGAGCCCGTGTTTGTCCCCAGACCAAATGGAGAGTCAGAGGACGACGGTGAGGATACTGTGTGACTGATTGCATGTGTATTGACAGGACTGTATGCTATCTGTGTTTGGAAGCAGAAGTACACCTGGAAACTGTCATCCAGTTGTGACGCCATAGATTTTTGGTTTGTGTTTTTGCGCCCTAACAATGGCCTCCTCCTTCTGCAGGTGTGGTCTTAACATCGGTTATCAACGCCAACCCAGGCGAGTCTTGTTTCATGCTGATTCTCGATGGCAGGACATTCAAGGAAGTGGCTCGAGCATATTTGGACACTGAGCTGCACAAGGACATGCATGGATTTTTCATCCCACAAGGAAATTAGCCAGTTTTGTTCATGTAAGATCTTTATTGTGCTTTCTGAATGTTTCATGGACTGCCTCATCTCTATAACAGTTATTATATCAACAACTTTTCCTAGTATGTTTGTTTAAAAAACATACAAATTTTTGTGTATCAAAATGTTTAGCTTGTGCACATGTGCTTCTTTTCATTAAAAAATATCCTAATTTTAAGATGTATTCCCAGTCTTCAGTAAGACGAGATGATAAGAATAAATCTGACACTCCATATTTGGGTGGGGTGGTCGTGAGCGATCGTGCTTCTGCAGTAAGACGTCTTCTCTGTCAGTACATTTTATCGTCTGGTGGCAAAGCTGAACAAGAAGGTCCTCGTATTGCAAGATAAGTTAACTCACAAGCAAAGTCCATTCGATTTGTTCTTCGTGTGCAGAGAAATTCACCTCTGAAGCTTTTTTTTGATGACGTTTGGGACATTGAGCTTCACTAGTGCATAAAAAGTTACCTCGCAGCTTTGTGAGCTTGTAATGAAGTGCATGTACCCAAGAACTGTACGGAAGTACGTCTCAGAGACATCATCATCATCTGGGACATCCCATGACTTTAGGGTGTAAGAAATTTCACTAGAGATATCAACAATGTCAAAATGTATGTGACAGAGGCAGGATATTTTACAGTTTAACTATAAACTTCATTGTTGGGCTCCAAAAATCACGATATTAATGCCTAACAAAGGGCCAAGCCTTATCATAATCACTATCTTTTGTATTACATTACAATCATAGTTTCCATCCCATCACGGCGTCTGAAAATCACAGTACATGCAGGTCAATGACATGCCCCGTGTCATTGACCTGCATGTACTGTGACCGTAGCTGAATGTTTGGTCTAAACCTGACCACTAGAGGGAGACAAAGACTTGTTTACTTACTTAAGAATTTGTCTTCAAGCTGTTTGATGTTTCACCGGTGAGATTTAATTGCACACCAAAAAGAAAACAACAACATGAAAAATATGACATAATCGTGGGTGCTCTGCAGTGCAACAGTGCTGGTCCTTCAATCACATCACAGCAGTAAAAATGCCTCTAGCCCCTTTAGGAAGTTATCTATCGACATGTCAGCACGCCGGTGTGAAATGACTTCCAGATGGACACTTTTGGAGTGCATATCCACATATCTGATCGGCATAACAGGAAAAGGCAGTGTATCGTAGCTACCAGTACAGTATTGAGAAGCGCAGTTGTTGCTGAAGGAGAGATGGGAAATGCAGAATTCACAGGCAGTCTGTACAATCACATGAGTTATCGTCCTGATAACACAAAGAAATACACACAAACACACCCCTAAACACCAATAATACATTTTAAATAATACACTATGGTGTACTTGAGTCTTCTCTTATCTCCAGCTGCAAATGAACTCTTTATCTCACAAGCCATTCCAACACAAACCAAGCTTCAAACACACACACATCCTCACAGACACACACTTAGATATGCTAAATGGCAGTAAATTAATGTAGGAAAACCAGGAGTCAGTATAATACAGACACTTTTCTATGTCCAATGAATGTCCACGTACTACAAGACTGAAGCTTCGCCACAGACACGCTGCACACTGTGAGTGGCATGACTAAATATAATCAACTATACTTAGTCACCGGACAGATTTAGTCTTACCTAAGCTGCACGGTAAGGATAATTCCAAACCAATGTGCAACCACCTGAATAACTGCAAGAATGAAAATCAATCTCGCAAGGACTCTGTCAAGTTAATGGCTTACTACATAAAAATGTCCACAATGTAAATCAAATTGATGTTAAGCACCTGACGTGGATAAAGAGACACAAAGTACAACACCATCCTCCATTAGCATGTTCAGTTTCATTTTGAAAACACTGTAGTGCAGTTGTGTGATAATGTCCTGCCAGCTCATATAAAATCCAGTGGATGTGCAGAACTTGACCCACGGGCTGAAATAAACAAAAGCAGGATGTTGGACACAGTCGGCGGTGAGGGCTGATTGATGTGAGAAGGGCAGAGGAAGAAGAGGTGTCCAATTACTGTCCCCGGCTCCCTGGAAGTGTTTCAGCCACATCAGCGGTGATTGAATCAAGGCGAGGTGCGGGGATGGAGGGAAGACGAAGTTTTAATTCAGTGGAAACACTTAAGCCTGTCTGAAACCCCAAAACCCCAAATGTCCTCTTTTCCCTTCTCTCCGTCCTTCTCAGGACAGTCAGAGAGTGTCGGTTTCGTGTGTAGAGTCATCCTGCGCTCATCATGTGTCACATCCAGTCCCATATCAGCAGCCATGACGGAAAGGCAGCAAGGAAAGGAAGCTTTGTAAGGAAACTAGGACAATTCCAGAGCTAGACTTCCTGATGGCAGGCTGGTGGCAGTAGAGGATTTTGCTGTCTGTTCACAGTCATCAGATGCAACTGGTCAGGTGGAGGGCCTAATACACGACGATCGGTTGGACA
The DNA here is from genome assembly GCF_020382885.2 of Scatophagus argus. Taxonomy (NCBI): domain Eukaryota; kingdom Metazoa; phylum Chordata; class Actinopteri; family Scatophagidae; genus Scatophagus; species Scatophagus argus. The sequence goes on from NC_058510.1 coordinate 2,708,684, forward strand.
AGAGGAAGCGGCTGTTTGAGTCCGCAAACGTCAGCAGCCCTTTGCTGCTTAGCTGCCATCAGCTTGAGTCTCCTTTTCTTTAGCTGGCGAGTCCTGGCTTTTCTCAGCGTCTTCCCCCTCATCACCTGCCAGACAGCGAGAAAGACGAACAGACAGACAGACAGTTTCATGCATAAGTCAGTGCATGTGAAATAAGCGATGCGAATGAGGTTAGCTGAATCAGCGAGCAAGTCGCCATGAAAACGGAAGGAACAGAAGTCACCAAGAAGCAGAGAAGAACCAACTCATCACGTGTACAGCAGACCAAAGGAAGGCACATTTGGAAACTGACAGAAGTAAACTGTATGTGATATTTAAAAATGATGATTAAGACATGTTTTAAGAGATCTAAAATTCTAAATCTAAATTCTTGAAAAATACATCCACTCCCTAAAATTCATAATCTGTACCATTGCTTTTTTTGGCTTTGTATTCATAAAATAAATAACCATTTAAAAGCCACTATTTACAGAAATGAAAAGTCTGTGCTTTGGCGCCCTCTGGTGGTAGTTTCATAAATGACACTGCACTGTGGACTGCCCATGAACACTCCATAGTCTTGATTGATGCGAATTGAAACTCAATTTTCCAGATATTACAAACTATAGGATATTAATTATCCTGCTTAATCACACTTGGCTGATGTCCCTGTTTAACTGTTTGCCATGAGCACACGTGTGAACACGTGGCGTTGTGAGCAGTGCTGTGTCTCACCTGACTTGTTGATGTTGAGCTGTGCCAGACTCTGTGACAGGTCGGCAGGTCCCTGCATGCCAGGGGCTGCTGGGATTTCATGGATGGCGTTCCTGCGGCCGGACCGTCGAGAGGCGATGAAGTCCTCATAGGTCGCCTCCACATCCGTCATCGCTAACACACCTCACCATAGCAGGGCCTGGCACACACACAGCAGCGCACGCTTACCACAAACACAGGTATACGCATGAACACACACACACACACACACACACGTATGAACATGTGCTGTGTTTTCTGATTAAATGACTGAACTGGCACAGATTTGTGCAGTTTGTCCTCAGCAGCAGCTTTGCACACTGGATGAACATGAAGGCGGCGTCACCCATGCGCTCACCCAATACATCCCTCCCCCTTATCATACGATGACCTAATCCCAGATTGAT